>NC_069506.1:64558537-64586037 GCF_027579735.1 Bombina bombina
TAACACCCTCTAGTGGTGAAAAACTTTCAAAATGCATTCAGATTAGAGGCGGCCTTCAAGGTCTAAGAAATTAGCATATGAGCCTACCTAGGTTTAGTTTTCAACTAAGAATATCCAGAGAACAAAGCAAAATTGGAGATAAAAGTACATTGGAAAGTTGTTTAAAATGACCCTATTTGAATCATGAAAGTTTATTTTGGACTTGACTGTCCCTTTAACGCTAAAAACTGTTGGTTTTCTAAATTCTACTGTGTTTCTATAAAGGAATGGGCACCGCCATCTTTAAACTCTCCTGCTAATTAGGAACAGATAGAATTCAATAAAATAGAATTTCCACACAGACTTGTTTGCACACTCGTGTCTCATACCCCTGTTGGTTTTATCTTACTGTTTCGGATTATTTTGTTTAGCCTCCGTACCCGCTTATTCTATGAACACTCTTTTTATTGCATAATTTATATTTGTTGAAAAACCTGGGTTCAAACATGGCGACGCCCATTTACTTTACAGAAGCTAAAGTACTTTAGGGAAACTAAACCTTTACATATATTCAATATTTAAACAACTAATTCAGGGCTAGATTAAAAGTGGAGCGTTAATGTATCGCACCCCGAAAAAATTTGCCTGTTTACGGGCGCAGAATAGATAACCAGCCATTACAAGTGACTGGCTATTGCTACCGCAAGCTCACCGTAGCAATTAACACTCCAAAAATTAACCAGAGATCAGATCTCTGGTTAATTTTCTAAATGTGCCCCAACTGACCCTAAATTTAAGTGTAGTTATTAATAATAATTAAAAAAAATAACATTTTTATTTGTTTTAAATCACTGCAAGCAGCAGTTATAAGGGGTAAAAGTTAGGGAATGAGGGGTGTTAGAAAAAAACGGCACTGAAAAGTGACTTTACAATGCGGTCTATGGGAACTGTGTGTTCTTTAGAACTATATATGTACTATATATGCTTATATACATATATATATTTACGGTATGTGTTAATGTGTGTGTATATACACATATAAACACATAAATATTTATGTATATATTCATATACATATATATATTTACAGTATGTGTTAATGTGTGTGTATATACACATATAAACACATAAATATTTATGTATATATTCATATACATATATATTTAAATTCGCTGCACTAGGTTCTCATGCCGTATCTGACGGCATGAGAATAAGGCTCCCATTGGAACCTGTGAAAGCGTGCTCTCATGAGCACAAAGCTCTGTGCAGTGCGAACTCGTGGTCGCGTTTGCATTGCACATGACTTGTAATACCAGCGTACATTTTCAAATATCGGCCTCGTGAAAGCAATATTTTGTGCTCCACTTGTAATCTAGCCCATAATTGTTAAATTTCTACATTATATTCTAAGGCTAATCTTTGCTTTGAATTAATCATTATGTCTAGAATGCATTTACTTTTTAATGTCCCTTTAAATCCCTTTTTACCATATATTTAACCCCAATTCATCTCTTCCTTTGCTAGCTAAACTTTCAGGTTGAGATCACTCTTCTTTTCTATATTTTTATCATAATCATTATTACTATATTACTATGCCCCACATGTATGAATACTCTTGTACAGCTCATTTTTCGTAATCCTATTGATAGTTTAGATCATATTTATTCATTATTAAAAGTTCTATTTTATCACTATCAGAAACTTTAAAAAGTATTTAATTGATAGCTTTACATTGTTCTACATTCCAAAGTTTCAAACAAAATTATTCTAGATTTCTTAAATGTAATGCAGTGTTTCATACTAAATGATCAACACATGGCAGATTCAAGATTTTCAACCAATTATACAGTTTTGAAGGGTAGGGTAAAATAATGTGTCTAGACCACTATATAACAGCACTTGTCTTTAACAATGTTATACATTTTTGCAAACACTGCTTCCATCTAGTGCTCATAAATGTACAATAAACAGTAAATCAATTTTAAAGGGACAGTATACGCTAATTTTTCATATAACTGCATGTAATAGACACTACTATAAAGAAGAATATGTACAGATACTGATATAAAAATCCAGTATAATACCTTTATAAAAACTTAATAACAACAAACAGAGGAACAAGTTCAAATGGTGTGATAATGGTCAGGTATAGTTCAGTCAATGTTCAATCCGGAAAGTCACTGTCTGACACTCCCTCCAAGTAGTGTAACCTGACAGGACCCGCTAGGGGTGAAGTGACTATTAAAACACTGTGGAGGGGTTCCTCGCCCAGTGTGTATTGCAGGATTCAGACCTTTAGGTTTAGAAATACTTGGATCGTATCACAACAAGCAAAAACCGATATCATTAGCTTCTTCTTGAGGCAAAACACAATAAATATCTGAGAGATCAACAAGATTACGACTTAAACAGAGTCTATGTGTGGAACAGGAAAGACAGATCCATACTAAGGAAAGAACAGAATAAAAGTGGGTTTTTCCCCAGTCAGCAGCGGGGAGGGAACCGGCACAGGCGCAACCGTGGACGGAGAGTCAACTTTTACGAAATCCTGGGGTGAAGGCTCAGCTTCAGGAGGGGGGGGGGAAATGAATAACCTCTGAACAGGTGGTACGACCAAAGGTGAAACCCCCCCATCCTGAAAACAGAAACCCCCCAATTCCACCAACAATTGCACTACAGGGAAGAGTCAGCTTCTGTATCAGGAGGCCAAAGGGAGAACCGGGATCAGGAAAAGGCTCAATTGGAGCAGGTTTTTTCACTACCCCAAAAAACACCAGAAGGGGGGGAGGAGGAAATCCAGACCCTGAATACCAATTCAAAGAGCAGAGAAGGTACACGCAAAGAAGAGGAAGGAGAAGGGGGAATTACAGATACAGAATGTAATGAATCTATCCAACTACACCCCCGATGTCCACAAACTTGAGGTTCTAAGTTTAGGACTGACTTTAATACCAACGGCTGATTTCAATCTCTTTGGAACTTTGCTTGATGTTAATAAGTTTATTAGAGATTTGACATTAAGAAAATTCTTTACAACATATCCCATGAGAGGGGAGAATGAGAGTCATGATTCCATTCAAGCAGATACAAGCAAGAGAGTGAATGGGGCACTGAGGGACTGCACATTTAATTTTCAGGTGTGTGATATTAGGGTTGTGGAATCTCTAGAGGAGAGTGGGGAAGAGGAAAGACACAGATGTGCTAGGACCCCTTCCCTTAGGGAGAAATCCACCTTCTATCCTATACAGAGCAGAGGGAGTATCCTAGATCTCACCCACCTCTACTACAATATCATTATCAGGGCAGCAGATAAGGGTGGGGCCATCATCCTTATGAACAAGGGTGACTTCATAGCAGAAGCTAACAGACAGCTATGCAACTCAGAGGACTATATAAGTTTGCCTAGTGACCCTACATGCAGTAAGGCCTCCCTTGTAGATGATGGGGTATAACTTGGCTTTATTGATTTGGATACCAAGAATTATTTGTTGGTTTCCAAGCCAACTGTTGCTACTTTTAATCATCTACCGAAGGTTCATAAGTTAGTGGAAAATGTGCAAGGGAGGCCAATAGTGAGTGGTATTGGCTCCCTATTGGAGCACCTGTCAGAGTGGCTGGATAACATCTTGCAGCCTCTCGTGAGCACTCTGTGGAGTCACTTGGCAGACACCAAGCATGTACTAAATTTACTTTCTGACATTACTTGGCAAACAAACTATAAGTGGCTCACAGTGAACATCAAATCCATCTACACTACCATACCACATAGAAAGGGCCTTGAGGCAATAAGACGAGCCGGAATCAGGAACAAGGAGAACAGCAGAGTCAGGAACGATCCAGGGATCAGGAACCAGGAGGGACGTCAGACAGCCAGGTAATACACAGGAGCACTCACAAACAGGTCTGAGACAACGCAAAGGCAAAGCACACTGAACAGAGGCCCTTTAAATAATAAGTGATGACATCACAATTATGAGACTGCATCCTGTCTCACACGGATGATGTACACCAGTCTGGCCATAAAAGGAAGTGCAGGAGATGAGCAGCATCACACAGTATGCACCAGAGTCAGCAAGAGAGGTGAGTAAAATGGCTGCCAGCAGCACATGACAATCAAAGCAGGGAAAAAACCCTGACAGTACCCTCCCCTCAATGACCCCTCCCCCGTGGGAGGACAAAAGGCTTATTGAAGAAACGGGCATGGAAGGCACAGAGGAGTGCGGGAGCATGAACATCAGAGGAGGGAACCCATGAACGCTCCTCCGGACCGTAGCCCCTCCAGTGAACCAAATACTGTACACGGCCCCTGGACATACGAGAGTCAATAATGCTGCTGACCTCATACTCCTCATGGTTGTCAACAAAGATAGAACGGGGACGAGGCAACACAGTGGTAAACCGATTACAAACCAATGGTTTCAAGAGGGAGACATGAAAAACATTGGAGATGCGCATTGCAGGAGGAAGGTCAAGAGCGTAGGCCACAGGATTGACCCGTCGGACCAACATAACGGGGAGCCAGTTTATTGGAAGGCACATGAAGTTTCAAGTTGTGGGAGGACAGCCAAACTCTCTCACCAACCTGGTAGGAAGGCGCGGGCAGACGCCTACGATCAGCCTTGAACTTTTGGCGCTGCATAGAATGATGAAGGCAATCCTGAATTTGCACCCACGTGGAACGGAGTTGCCGGAGATGCTCCTCCAAAGCCGGTATACCCTGAGACATGAATGAATCTGGCAACAAGGATGGTTGAAACCCATAATTGGCCATGAACTTGGATAACTTGGAGGAAGCATTAATAGCACTATTACGAGCAAACTCTGCCCAAGGTAACAGTTCAGACCAATTATTGTGGTGATCTGAGACATAGCAACGGAGGAACTGTTCCAGAGCTTGATTAGACCGTTCCGCAGCCCCATTGATATGGTATGCTGAGAAGGAAAGCTGGATCCCCATTTGAGCACAAAAGGAACGCCAAAATCTGGAGACAAACTGGCTACCCCTGTCCGACACTATCTCCTTGGGTAACCCATGTAAACGGAAGACCTCCCGGCCAAAAAAATGAAGCAAGCTTCTGAGCGGTAGGCAACTTCTAAAAGGGAATGCAATGTGACATTTTAGAAAAACGGTCAACCACCATAAGGATAACAGTATTGCCATCGGAAACAGGGAGCTCGACAATGAAGTCCATGGAAAGATGTGTCCAAGGACGATCACCATTAGCAATAGTTTGAAGAAGACCCACAGGAAGACGTCAAGGAGTCTTATTCTGTGCACAAACTGAGCAGGAGGCAATATACGCAGCAACATCAGACCAAAGACCTGGCCACCAGAATTGTCGAGTGACAGACCAAATCATTTGGTTCTTGCCTGGGTGACCTGCAGCTTTAGGATAGTGGTAAGTGTGCAAAAGTTTAGTTTGAAGATTCTCAAGAACAAAACAAACACTTACCACTAGGTTTCTCAGGAGGTGCATTGGTTTGTGCAGCCAGGATCTCCTCCCCCAAGGGAGAAGTCAAATTAGTACGTATGGTAGCCAAAATATGGTCAGGAGGTATAACTGAAGTGGGTACAGACTCCTCCTTGGACAGAGGCAAAAATTGTTGAGAGAGGGCTTCAGCCCTAACATTCTTACTACCAGGCAGGTAGGAGACCACATAATTAAACCGAGACAAAAATAGCACCTATCTGGCCTGTCAGGGCGACAAACGTTTTGCTTCAGATAGATAAGTTAAATTCTTGTGGTCAGTAAGAATGAGCACTGGCACGCTAGTACCGTCGAAGATGCCTCCATTCCTTGAGTGCCAAAATTATGGCCAGTAATTCCCTGTCGCCAATTTCATAATTGCACTCCGCTGGAGACAATTTCTTAGAGAAGAAATACACGGATGCAAGGAACCATCAGGCGTAGGACTTTGAGACAAGAGGGCACCTTCTCCAGTCTCAGACGCATCAACCTCAAGAACGAAAGGCAGGAAAGGGTTAGGATGAGCAAGAACTGGAGCGGCAGCAAAGGCAGTCTTAAGACTATCAAAGGCCTTAATGGCAGTAGGTGACCAATGGAGTGGATCATTCTCTTTACGGGTCATGTCTGTGATAGGTTTGACAAAGGAAGAAAAGTTTTTAATAAACTTTCTATAGTAATTGGCAAATCCCAAAAAACGTTGAATAGACCGAAGACCAACTAGGCGAGGCCACTGCAGATAACTTGTCAGGATCCATGGAGAACCCTGCAACGGAGATAACATAGCCTAGGAAGGTTAATTGAGTCTGATGGAACTCACATTTCTCGAGTTTACAAAACAGGCTGTTCTCATGTAGTCTCTGAAGAACCTGTGTAACATCAGAACGATGAGTCTCAAGTGTGGGTGAGTGTGAGGATGTCGTCTAAGTACACCACAACACACTGTTGCAACATATCTCGTAGGACATCATGAATAAATTCCTGGAAAACAGCAGGAGCATTACATAGGCCAAAGGGCATTACAAGATACTCATAATGCCCGCTCCTGGTGTTAAATTCTGTTTTCCATTTGTGGCCCTCCTTGATCCTAACGAGATTGTATGCTCTTTTCAAATCAAGTTTAGTAAAGACCGTAGCTCACTTGAGGCGGTCAAAGAGTTCCGTAATGAGCGGAATAGGGTAAGCATTCTTAATGGTAAGACGATTAAGACCCCTATAATCGATGCATGGTCTTAACTCGCCACCCTTTTTCTTCACAAAGAAGCCAGCTCCTGCAGGAGAGCAGAATTTGTGGATGATCCCCCACGACAGAGCATCAACAGCATACTCCTCCATAGCACAATTCTCCGCAACAGACAGAGGGTAAACCCGGTCCCGAGGAAGAATGGCTCCGGGTTGCAGGTCTATGGCACAATCGTAAGACCGGTGAGGAGGCAATGTACCAGCACACACCGTTTCAAAAATGTCTAGGAACTCTCTGTACTCCTCTGGCAATTGAGATACCGAAGAAGTGCACAAGACTTTAACTGGTTTCCGAAAACAAGTGGAAATACATTGCGGAGACCACAACAAAATTTCAAACCTGCGCCAGTCGAGACTGAGATTGTGCTTTTGGAGCCAGGGATAACCCAGAACAACCTGAAAATGCGGAGAGTTTATCACCTGGAACTGGAGGATTTCAAAATGGAGAGCCCCAACAGCCATGGATAACAGAGCAGTTTCGTGAGTAACGAGTGCGGCTGAAGGGGCCTGCCATCAATGGCCTCAATAGCAAGCGGAATGGACCGAGGCAAAACAGGAATGGAGTGCTTTGATACAAAAGCACTGTCAATGAAATAGCCCTCAGCACCGGAGTCAACAAGAGCCTGGGTGACTATGGAGGAGTCCACCCAGTAAAGGACAACAGTAACCAAAGGTTTCTCCTTTAGCAGTTCCGGCGACGAGGATAAACCACCCAAGGTCTGCCCCCAACAGGACCTTAGGTGTGAGCATTTCCCTGCCGTGTAGGACAAGACTTCAAATGGTGGCCCTGTAACCCACAATAGAGGCAGAGCCCCTCCCTCCTCCTAAAGGCCCTCTCCGCCGCGGAGAGATGCGTGAATCCCAACTGCATCGGCTCAGCAGTACCTGGTGACTCGGGACCAGGAGGCATAGGAGGAGAGGGAGGCATGGGTGGGAACGAACACGTAGGAGACAACGGAACAGGAGGCTTCCGCAAGCGCTCCTTGAAAGAGGGCCTCTCTCTCTGAGTCTGATATCAATTAGGACCAAAAAAGACACCAATGCCTCGAGATCCTCTGGTAAATCTCTGGCAGCAACTTCGTCTTTAATCGCATCAGAGAGCCCATGAAAGAAGGCGGCAACAAGGGCTTTATTGTTCAAACCTACCTCTGCGGCAAGCGTACGGAACTCAATGGCATACTGAGCAACAGATCTTGTACCTTGCTGAATGGACATGAGTCATTTAGCAGCAGAGGAGGAGCGAGCCGGAACATCAAATACCCTTCGAAAGGAGGCCATAAATTCAGGGTAATTTGAAATCACAGGTTTATTAGTCTCCCACAAGGGATTAGCCCAGGCAAGAGCTGTGTCAGAGAGTAACGAGAGGAGAAATCCCACCTTAGCTCTGTCAGAGGGAAACGCCTGAGGTAACATCTCAAAGTAAATGCCCACCTGGTTCAAAATCCCTCTGCACTGAATAGGATCGCCTCCATATCACTGAGGTAGAGGTGCAGAACTGGACATGCTCCTGGTAGGCATAGGTGCAGCAGCGGAAACAGGAGCAGCCATAACTTGTGGGACACTTTGGTACAAATGTGCAGTGCGAGTCAACAGGGTTTGCAGGGCTAGTGCAAACTGATCCAAGCAGTGATCCTGTTCATCCATCCTGGAAATTATGGCAGGTAAAGGTGGATTATTAGCACCATCAGGATTCATGGCCCTTGCGTAATGTCAGGATGCCAGGAATCAGACTGAGACGAGAAGTGCAAAAATAATCAGACCTTTATTAATAGCATAAAATAATAAAAAGTCCACAAGTCAAATAACAAGCCAGGAATCAAAACCAGAGCTGGTAGTCAGACGAACCGGAATCAGGAACAAGGAGAACAGCAGAGTCAGGAACAAGCCAGAGATCAGGAACCAGGAGGGACGTCAGACAGCCAGGTAATACACAGGGGCACTCACAAACAGGTCTGAGACAACGCAAGGGCAAAGCATACTGAACAGAGGCCCTTTAAATAATAAGTGATGACATTACAATATGAGACTGGATTCTGTCTCACACGGATGATGTACACCAGTCTGACCATAAAAGGAATTGCAGGAAATGAGCAGCATCACACAGTATGCACCAGAGTAAGCAAGAGAGGTGAGTAAAATGGCTGCCAGCAGCACATGACAAACAAAGCAGGGAAAAACCCCTGACAAGGGGCTATTTTTTGCCCTGTGGTTTGGGGAGGGCCCGCTGCCTCCCAGGCCATCTAAATTTCTGGTAAATTTCTGGTAAACTCCCCCCCTTATTCCCTGAATCTGGCCACTTAGTGTGGCTAATGGAGGAGCTATTTTTTGCCTTGTGGTTTTGGGGAGGGGGGAGCTGCGTCTCATGCCATCTAAATATTCTCTCCTAGAGTTATTCCCTCCTAAAAGCACCCTGTCCCATGTATCCATCTTAATTATCAATTTTTACTTTCCATTTCCACCAGACAGATCCCACTAGTGACTCAGTTCTCCAAATGGGTCTCTTATATGCCCCAGTCTTTATTGAGTAATTTAGTCTTTCCCCATACTACAGTTGGACCTTTTGTTATAGGGTCATGATGGGTCAAGTGATCCTCAATAGTCCGGTGGAGTCCCTACTAATGGAGGGATTGGACTACTTTTAGCCGGTGACATACGCTATACACACTCCTTAGTGGTGGGACTCTATTGTAGTTCCCTCTATCCTCCCAGCTGACAGAGTTTGAAATTCTTGTTGTTTGTTCTATTAGCTGGTTTAGATAAGTGCCTGGGTGAGAATCCCTTGTATATATTTCAGTATCCGTTTTGGACTGAATGGACTCTCTAGTGAGTGCAGCTTGCCAAACAGGCGTAATTAAGGTCACCTATTGTTACATGTGGTAATAATTGCCCCAAGTAAACATTTAACAGATATACCTCCGTTCTATTCTCTCGGCTCTTTGCACTCAGTGAGTATACCCTCTGTGAGCACAATGTTGTTGTGTACACTTTGGCAGTATATTTATTTTTTCATGTTTCTGAGCTGACTTGACTGTACCCCTGACGTATGGGACCAATGTATTACCATACTACATACACCGACCGCACATTTACGTAGTTACCTATATAAATACTCCTAGATTACGAGTTTTGCGGTAAGGTGAAAAAGCAGCTTTAACACGTCCTGCTATTACAAGTCTTGCAGGTATAGGTGTACCGCACACTTGTTTGGTCTTACCGCAAACCTACTTACGTAAATTTCGTAAAGCCTTTTTTCTATGGGACTTCCATAGAGCTGGTATTACGAGTTTGTCCTGGGAGGCCAAAAAGTGAGCGGTACACCCTCTACCGACAAGATTCCTAACACATTTTAAAGTCAGTAGTTATGAGTTTTACACTACAAAGCTGTAGCATAAAACTCATAACTAAAGTGCTAAATAGTACACTAACACCCATAAACTACCTATTAACCCCTAAACGGAGGCACTCCCGCCTCTCAAACACTAGTTAAATATTATTAACCCCTAATCTGCTGCCCCCAACATTGCCGCCACCTACATTATACTTATTAACCCCTAATCTTCCGCTCCAGACATCGCCGCCACCTACATTATATTTATTAACCCCTAATCTGCTGCCCCAACATCGCTGCTACCTACATTTATTAACCCCTATTATGCCGTCCCCAACATCGCCACCACTATTTTAAATTTATTAACCCTTTAAACCTAAGTCTAACCCTAACCCTAACACCCCTTAACTTAAATATAATTTAAATAAATCTAAATACAAACTACTATCATTCCCTAAATTATTCCTATTTAAAACTAAATACTTACCTATAAAATAAACCCTAAACTAGCTACAATATAACTAATAGTTACATTGTAGCTAGCTTAGGGTTTATTTTTATTTTACAGGCAAGTTTGTATTTATTTTAACTAGGTGGAATAGTTAGTAAATAGTTAATTGTTTACTAGCTACCTAGCTAAAATAAATACAATTTTACCTGTAAAATAAAACCTTACCTGTCTTACACTAACACCTAACATTACACTACAATTAAATAAATTCCCTATATTAAATACAATTAAATAAAACTAGCTAAATTACCAAAAACAAACAAACACTAAATTACAGAAAATAAAAAAAACAAATTATAAGATCTTTAAACTAATTACACCTAATCTAATAGCCCTATCAAAATAAAAAAGCTCCCCAAAATAAAAAAAACCTTAGCCTAAACTAAACTACCAATAGCTCTTAAAAGGGCCTTTTGTGGGGCATTGCCCCAAAGAAATCAGCTCTTTTACCTGTAAAAAAAAAATACAAACAACCCCCCCAACAGTAAAACCCACCACCCACACAACCAACCCCCCCCCAAATAAAAGCCTAACTAAAAAAACCTAAGCTCCTCATTGCCCTGAAAAGGTCATTTGAATGTGCATTGCCCTTAAAAGGGCATTTAGCTCTATTGCTGCCCAAAGCCCTAACCTAAAAAATAAACCCACCCAATACACACTTAAAAAAATCCTAACACTAACCCCCGAAGATTCACGTACCGGGAGAAGTCTTCATCCAAGCGGCAAGATGTCCTCAACGAAGCCGGCAGAAGTGGTCCTCCAGACGGGCAGAAGTCTTCATCCAGACGGCATCTTCTATCTTCATTCTTCCGACGCGGAGCGGCTCCATCTTCAAGACATCCGGCGCGGAGCATCCTCTTCAATCGATGGCTTCTTCAGAATGAATGTACCTTTAAGTGACGTCATCCAAGATGGCGTCCCTTAGATTCTGATTGGCTGATAGCATTCTATCAGCCAATCGGAATTAAGGTAGAAAAAAATCCTATTGGCTGATCCAATCAGCCAATAGGATTGAGCTTGCATTCTATTGGCTGATTGGAACAGCCAATAGAATGCCAGCTCAATCCTATTGGCTGATTGCATCAGCCAATAGGATTTTTTTCTACCTATCAGCCAATCGGAATCTAAGGAACGCCATCTTGGATGACGTCACTTAAAGGTACATTCATTCCGACGAAGCCGTCGATTGAAGAGGATGCTCCGCACCGGATGTCCCGGTAAGTGAATCTTCGAGGGTTAGTGTTAGAATTTTTTAAGGGTGTATTGGGTGGGTTTATTTTTTAGGTTAGGGCTTTGGGCAGCAATAGAGCTAAAAGCCCTTTTAAGGGCAATGCCCATCCAAATGCCCTTTTCAGGGCAATGGGGAGCTTAGTTTTTTTTTTAGTTAGGCTTTTATTTGGGGGGTTGGTTGTGTGGGTGGTGGGTTTTACTGTTGGGGGGTTGTTTGTATTATTTTTTACAGGTAAAAGAGCTGATTTCTTTGGGGCAATGCCCCGCAAAAGGCCCTTTTAGGGGCTATTGGTAGTTTAGTTTAGGCTAGGGTTTTTTTATTTGGGGGGGGGCTTTTTTTATTTTGATAGGGCTATTAGATTAGGTGTAATTAGTTTAAAGATCTTGCAATTTGTTTTTTATTTTGTGTAATTTAGTGTTTGTTTTTAATTTAGCTAATTTAATTTAATTTATTTAATTGTATTTAATGTAGGGAATTTATTTAATTGTAGTGTAATGTTAGATGTTAGTGTAAAACAGGTTAGGTTTTATTTTACAGGTAAATTTGTATTTATTTTAGCTAGGTAGTTATTAAATAGTTAATAACTATTTAGTAACTATTCTACCTAGTTAAAATAAATACAAACTTGCCTGTAAAATAAAAATAATTTTGTAAAATAAAAATAAAACCTAAGATAGATACAATGTAACTATTAGTTATATTGTAGCTATCTTAGGGTTTATTTTATAGGTAAGTATTTAGTTTTAAATAGGAATAATTTAGGGAATGATAGTAGTTTGTATTTAGATTTATTTAAATTATATTTAAGTTAAGGGGTGTTAGGGTTAGACTTGGGTTTAGGGGTTAATAAATTTAGAATAGTGGCGGCGACGTTGGGGACGGCAGATTAGGGGTTAATAAATGTAGGTAGGTTGCGGCAACATTGGGGGAGGGAGATTAGGGGTTAATAAATATAATGTAGGTGTCGGCGATGTCCGGAGCGGCAGATTAGGGGTTAATAAGTATAATGTAGGTGTCGGCGATGTCCGGAGCGGCAGATTAGGGGTTAATAAGTATAATGTAGGTGTCGGCGATGTCGGGGGCGGCAGATTAGGGGTTAAAAGTGTAAAAATAGGGGTGTTTAGACTCGGGTTCATGTTAGGGTGTTAGGTGTAAACATAAAATGTGTTTCCCCATAGGAATCAATGGGGCAGTGTTACTGAGCTTTACGCTGCTTTTTTGCAGGTGTTAGACTTTTTCTCAGCCGGCTCTCCCCATTGATGTCTATGGGGAAATCGTGCACGAGCACGTATAACCAGCTCACTTAAGCAGCGCTGGTATTGGAGTGCAGTGTGGAGCGCAATTTTGCTCTACGCTCACTTCTTGCCTGTTAACGCCGGGTTTGTAAAAACCCGTAATACCAGCGCTGCAGGGAAGTGAGCGGTGAGAAAAAACTGCACGTTAGCACTGCACAGCTCATAACACAAGACTCGTAATCTAGCCATTAGTTTGGTGCATCGTACTAGTGTCCAAAATTGTGCTAATTCTATTTTATAGGATGTATGTCCTTGTTGCCAATTATATTGTGAGATTTATTTAACCCCTTAATGACCGCAGCACTTTTCCATTTTCTGTCCGTTTGGGACCAAGGCTATTTTTACATTTTTGCAGTGTTTGTGTTTAGCTGTAATTTTCCTCTTACTCATTTACTGTACCCACACATATTATATACCGTTTTTCTCGCCATTAAATGGACTTTCTAAAGATACCATTATTTTCATCATATCTTATAATTTACTATAAAAAAAATTATAAAATATGAGGAAAAATTGAAAAAAAATACACTTTTTCTATCTTTGACCCCCAAAATCTGTTACATATCTACAACCACCAAAAAACACCTATGCTAAATAGTTTCTAAATTTTGTCCTGAGTTTAGAAATACCCAATGTTTACATGTTCTTTACTTTTTTTGCAAGTTATAGGGCCATAAATACAAGTAGCACTTTGCTATTTCCAAACCCCTTTTTTTCAAAATTAGCGCTAGTTACATTAGAACCCTGATATCTTTCAGGAATCTCTGAATATCCATTGACATGTATATATTTTTTTTTAGTAGACAACCCAAAGTATTGATCTAGGCCCATTTTGGTATATTTCATGCCACCATTTCACCGCCAAATGCGTTAAAACAAAAAAAATTGTTCACTTTTTCACAATTTTTTTCACAAACTTTAGGTTTCTCACTGAAATTATTTACAAACAGCTTGTGCAATTATGGCATAAATGGTTGTAAATTCTTCTCTGGGATCCCCTTTGTTCAGAAATAGCAGACTTATATGGCTTTGGTGTTGCTTTTTGGTAATTAGAATGCCACTAAATGCCACTGCGCACCACACGTGTATTATGCCCAGCAGTGAAGGGGTTAATTAGGGAGCATGTAGGGAGCTTTTTGGGGTAATTTTAGCTTTAGTGTAGTGTAGTAGACAACCCCAAGTATTGATCTAGGCCCATTTTGGTATATTTCATGCCACCATTTCACCGCCAAATGCGATCAAATTAAAAAAAAAGTTAAATTTTTCACAATTTTAGGTTTCTCACTGAAATCATTTACAAACAGCTTGTGCAGTTATGGCACAAATGGTTGTAAATGCTTCTCTGGGATCCCCTTTGTTCAGAAATAGCAGACATATATGGCTTTGGCGTTGCTTTTTGGTATTTAGAAGGCCGCTAAATGCCGCTGCGCATCACACGTGTATTATGGCTAGCAGTGAAGGGGTTAATTAGGTAGCTTGTAGGGAGCTTGCAGGGTTAATATCACATTTAGTGTAGAGCTCAGCCTCCCACCTGAAACATCAGACCCCCTGATCCCTCCCAAACAGCTCTCTTCCCTCCCCCACTCCACAATTGTCCCCGCCATCTTAAGTACTGGCAGAAAGTCTGCCAGTACTAAAATAAAAGCTATGTTTTTTTTTTTTTTTTTTTTTTTTTAAAAGCATATTTACATATGCTGCTGTGTACTATCCCCCCCTTAGCCCCCAACCTCACTGATCCCCCCCAGCTCTATAACCCTCCCACTCTAACTTAATCTGCGCCATTTTGGGTACTGGCAGCTGTCTGCCAGTACCCAGTTTAGCAGAAAAAAATGTTTTTTTTTTAGTTTTTATTAAATTTTTCTGCAGTGTAGCTTCCCCCCACACAAAACCAACCCCCCACCCCTCCATGATCTCTTTTTGTGCTTTTGCACAAACAAGATTTGGCCATTTGTTACCAAAAAATTTTTCCATAGTGTAGCGGTTCCCACCCGCTCCCGCCCCGTGCACGCGCCCGCCCGCCACCCTCCGTGCACGCGCGCGCGCCCGTGCGCGCCCCCTAACGGCCCGCACCCGATCCCGCCCCCCTTGACGACACAGGGAACACCGATGGCCGCCCACCCGCCTCCCAAGTTGGCTCCCACCCACCAACGATACCGGCCATCGATGTCCGGTGCAGAGAGGGCCACAGAGTGGCTCTCTCTGCATCGGATGGCCGTGTAAGGTTATTGCAGGATGCCTCCATATCGAGGCATCACTGCAATAACCGGAAAGCAGCTGGAAGCGAGCAAGATCGCTTCCAGCTGCTTTCCACACCGAGGACGTGCAGGGTACGTCCTCAGGCATTAACTGCCTTTTTTTTGAGGACGTACCCTGCACGTCCTCGGTCATTAAGGGGTTAATAAATCACATTCATTATGGCAAGTAAACTTAGCAAATGCTTTTTGGTATACTTTTAACCTGAGGGGGCGTAACGAATGTATGATAACTTGATTAGCCACGTTATTAGTGGGTGTGAGAAACCGGTGTACAATTAAGGTGGAGGCTAGTGCCGAAACGCGTCAGCCATAGTATGTAAGCCTCTTTTGTATACACCTGTATTTTACCCCGGGGCACTGCCCTCCAACACTCTGTTTGTAACTTAATAACTTTTGGATTGTCTATCCAGTAAAATCACTTTTCACTTGCAATACACTCCGTGCTTCTTATTTTTCCTTTTGGTTATAAAAACTTAGAAGCTGAGGTTAGGCTGGGACACCCACTGAAATGTACTGGGATCACAGAAAGAGCACTCCCCCCCCCCCCTTGCCCCTTCCCTGCATATGAAAAGACCCATTAGACAAACAGGAGCTAACAGATATCTGTAGACATCAGTATACATCTAAAACTTTGAGGCTTGGTTAGGAGTCTGGAAATCAACACAATGTTATTTTAAAATTAGCAGAACGATATATTGTTACAAAAACACTCCCAGATGGGCTATATAAATGGATCATCTACAAAACATTTGTTTACAATGTCCCTTTAAAGCACCTCCCTCTAATATGGGTGCTGCCATTTTGGAATGTAGGTTACGCTGCAGGTATGTGAATGAGAGTTACTGCACATGTGCAAACTGGTCAGCCCTGGAATGCACCCATGCCTAAAGAAAAAATACTGTGTTTATAAAATGTCTTTAATGATCTTTTGAAAACATTCTTGCAAAACTTCTGCCATATAGTGCTCCAAATTGTGCACACTACCTACTTAGGTATGCTCTTCAACAAAGAAAAATAGTAAAATTGACAATAGAAGTAAATTGGAAAGTCTTTTAAAATTGTATGCTTTATCTGAATCATTAAAAAAAAGATTTTTGTTTTTGGGGGGTTGATGTCCCTTTAATGAGGCACAGCACTGTTTTTATCACTGATATGAAAGGGCATCATTTAAACATGAGCATTATCAGGAAGTACCTATAAGCCAAATACCAGTATCAGCCAATCAGTAAGGTAAGATGTACAAGTTAGCCAATAAGCAAACATCTGAATCATGAAAGTTTAATTTTGACTTTAGTTTAAAGGGACAGTCTACCATAAAATTGTTATTGTTTTAAAAGATAGATAATACCTTTATTACCAATTCCCCAGTTTTGCACAACCAACACAGTTATATTAATATACTTTTTACCTCTGTGATTACCTTGTATCTAGGAACATTCTTCCAGCCCCCTGATCACATGACTGTGACTGTTTATTATCTATTGTCTTAAATTTAGCATTATTTTGTGCTAAATCTTAAATAACCCCCTGTGCCTGAACACAGTGTTATCTATATGGCCCACGTGTACTTTCTGTCTCTTTGTGTTGAAAAGAGATTTAAAAAGCATGTGATAAGAGGCAGCCCTCAAAGGCTTAGAAATTAGCATATGAGCCTATCTAGGTTTAGTTTAAACTAAGAATACCAAGAGAAAAAAGCAAATTTGATGATAAAAGTAAATTGGAAAGTTGATTACTATTAAAAGTCATATCTGAATAATGAAAGTTTAATTTATACTAGACTGTCCCTTTAAGTTTTTTTAAATGAGCACTACAGAAATGACCTGTTACATGTTTCCAGACAGTGCTTTATGTTGGGTAGCCTACAGGTCACTCTAAAGCAGCACATGATGATGTGAAATATTTGAGAGCACTCGGTATCTACAGAACATTTTTGTATATGGCTCCTATGTCTGTTAGCGAGCCTGTATTGTGGCTTTGGTTCAGGGTTATAATCCTCATTCGTCCCTGATTCTGGTGCCCTGAAGGAGCAAGTTCTAGATTTTACTGGTACAAGAACAAACTCTAGCCTTGTTATTTTGTACCATCAATTCCATCCTACTTATCAGCAGCCTTGTTAGTGCCTGAGCAGCCTGACTTAAAAGTTAAAATGTTTTCCAGCATCTTTACTCTTCCTTGTTGGCCCCTGTTACGGTTGCCTCCAGGCTGGCTGGAAGTTGGACCGTAGAAAAGGATGCTCCTAGCGCTCACCAAAGGAGCAGCAGCATTGTAGACACTATAACTACTGCGTAGCCACCATACGTAATGCAGACTCTACGAACCACCGCTGCTGGGCTGGTATCTCGCCGTCTGCTCTGCGCCCTGGACCTACGACCAGGCTCCAGTAGGTGAACCTCTTCCTTCTTTAGAGCGAAGCAGGATCAGGAACAAGAGCTCTTACAGGAGCTCAGTAGCTAAGGGAGTATATAGAGCATAGCAATCCCTGTAGTGAGTATAGCTGTCCCCTACAAACATGAGTCAAAGCTGCAAGTTAGAGGGTCAGAATAGGTCTGATGTGCTGGACACACAGCCTGCTTTTTATTGAGGTTACATGCAAAAAAGACACTCTCAGGGGGAGGCATAAAATCCCCAATCACACATTTAGATACATTTAGATAGAGGCAATGCCCTTTGACAGGCCACAACATTACTTCAGCAGATAACATTACACACAATAAAACAATGCAGTCCACCTTTTCACTAGCAGTCTGATTAGACAATGGGAAAGTTTATCACTAAACTTAATTAGACCTGATCCCAGCAAACTTGTATTTAGAATT
Source organism: Bombina bombina (assembly GCF_027579735.1). NCBI lineage: Eukaryota > Metazoa > Chordata > Amphibia > Anura > Bombinatoridae > Bombina > Bombina bombina. Next base: position 64,576,660 of record NC_069506.1, read on the forward strand.
GAACAACATTAACTCTTAATGGCACACAATGAAAACCAATGCCTTTGTAATAGTGCTCCCTTTCTGTGGAACACTCTGCCTGTGTGGTACTGGGTTCAGCAAGCCCTATTCACTGAACCAAGTGGGAAAAAGCCAGGGACAAGTCATTTCACAGGTCTGGGGACATAGTCTTAAAGGGGCATTGTTCATCAAAGTCACAATATGTCCCCAGACGGTTCTTAAAGGGCCATACACACCCAATAAAAGTTAATATGTTCTCAGGGGCACAATCTTCCAGGGGCCATAGTCATGAGGAAGGAGGCTGGCAAATAGGCTTCTCCACGATCCATGGAAGCAGGGCAATTTTTCATTTAAAGGGCCAGTTACAAATAGCAGTTTGTAACATATCTCCCCTTTTGGAGGGAGACTAACCAGGCACCTGACCTTCTGTCGGTCAGTGCCTAAGTTAGTCTCGCAACCCACCCACAAATAAACATTAGCAGCAAAGTAGCCCCCCCACAATACGTAGTACTGGCTTGTAGGTTCCAGGTTGTAGGATGAAAGTGTAGCATCCTCTGCCTTCCTGGCGCAGCTGGGCAAATAGCTGATGGTACTTGGGGGGCAGAGGCCAGTGGCACTCTGCCCTGGTGCCAGTGCTTCTGCTGGGGTGAGGGGTTTGCAGGCCAGTCCTGTAACAAGGGGTTCTGTAGGGCAGAGGCCAGTAGCGCTCTGTCCTGATGCCAGCTCTTCTGCTGGGGTGAGGGGTTTGCAGGCCAGCCCTGTAACAAGGGGGTCTGTAGGGCCGAGGCCAGTAGCGCTCTGTCCTAATGCCAGCTCTTCTGCTGGGGGCATTGCGGCATAGTCCTGCCCGGTGGCAAAGGGAACGTGGGGGTCAGTGGGGGTTAACATCTCCACTGTTAACCTTGGGCCCAAGTTAGGAGTTAGCTGGAGAATGGAGACTGGGCTCCCAATCCACTGCATCTCACTCTGCTGATGGGGGACAGGAGCAACTGTCTCTGCCCCCTGTGCTGTAAGTGCAGAGACCACGGTCCCATCTACACGGTTGTGGGGCTTACTGTCTCCCCTGGTGCGTTAAGCTGCCGCTGGGGAGAGGGGGTTACAAGCTCCTCTCCCATACATACTTCCAGCCGCTGGGGAATGGAGTCTGGGCTCCCAATTCCCTGCATATTCCTCTGTTGCTGGGGGACAGGACCAACTGTCTCTGCCCCCTGTAGCTCAGCCTGCCGCTGGGGAATGGAGTCTGGGCTCCCAATTCCCTGCATATTCCTCTGCTGCTGGGGGACAGGACCAACTGTCTCTGCCCCCTGTAACTCAGCCTGCCGCTGGGGAATGGAGTCTGGGCTCCCAATTCCCTGCAATTCACTCTGCTGCTGGGGGACAGGACCAACTGTCTCTGCCCCCTGTAACTCAGCCTGCCGCTGGGGAATGGAGTCTGGGCTCCCAATTCCCTGCAATTCACTCTGCTGCTGGGGGACAGGACCAACTGTCTCTGCCCCCTGTAACTCAGCCTGCCGCTGGGGAATGGAGTCTGGGCTCCCAATTCCCTGCATATTCCTCTGCTGCTGGGGGACAGGACCAACTGTCTCTGCCCCCTGTAACTCATTTTCTCGCTGGAGAGCAGGTGTCCATACTCCCAAACTCCACAGTTGGCGCTCAAAGGCTCGTGCCGCTTCGTTCTCAGTAGCCAATTTTCGGATGATTCGACTGACTACCTCCTGTGCAGGGTCTGGACCATATCAGACTAGCCGCCTCTTTACATCTGGAACGAAATCAGCGCCCTCATAGCGACGGATCAGGTTGAGGTGCTCTTCACAGGGTTCTGACCAGTGTCTTGTCAGCTCCATGCTGCTGTAGGTAGAGACGCTGCGCAGTGGCTATCGTTGCCCTCAATAACTCTCCTACGATACCAGTGCTGTTGTGGTGCTGCTCCTTGCGCTAGAACACCATCCCACCGCTGCCGCCAAATGTTACGGTTGCCTCCAGGCTGGCTGGAAGTTGGACCGTAGAAAAGGATGCTCCTAGCGCTCACCAAAGGAGCAGCAGCATTGTAGACACTATAACTACTGCGTAGCCACCATACGTAATGCAGACTCTACGAACCACCGCTGCTGGGCTGGTATCTCGCCGTCTGCTCTGCGCCCTGGACCTACGACCAGGCTCCAGTAGGTGAACCTCATCCTTCTTTAGAGCGAAGCAGGATCAGGAACAAGAGCTCTTACAGGAGCTCAGTAGCTAAGGGAGTATATAGAGCATAGCAATCCCTGTAGTGAGTATAGCTGTCCCCTACAAACATGAGTCAAAGCTGCAAGTTAGAGGGTCAGAATAGGTCTGATGTGCTGGACACACAGCCTGCTTTTTATTGAGGTTACATGCAAAAAAGACACTCTCAGGGGGAGGCATAAAATCCCCAATCACACATTTAGATACATTTAGATAGAGAGGCAACGCCCTTTGACAGGCCACAACATTACTTCAGCAGATAACATTACACACAATAAAACAATGCAGTCCACCTTATCACTAGCAGTCTGATTAGACAATGGGAAAGTTTGTATTTGGAATTGAACAACATTAACTCTTAATGGCACACAATGAAAACCAATGCCTTTGTAATAGTGCTCCCTTTCTGTGGAACACTCTGCCTGTGTGGTACTGGGTTCAGCAAGCCCTATCCACTGAACCAAGTGGGAGAAAGCCAGGGACAAGTCATTTCACAGGTCTGGGGACATAGTCTTAAAGGGGCATTGTTCATCAAAGTCACAATATGTCCCCAGACGGTTCTTAAAGGGCCATACACACCCAATAAAAGTTAATATGTTCTCAGGGGCACAATCTTCCAGGGGCCATAGTCATGAGGAAGGAGGCTGGCAAATAGGCTTCTCCACGATCCATGGAAGCAGGGCAATTTTTCATTTAAAGGGCCAGTTACAAATAGCAGTTTGTAACAGCCCCTATATATCATGGACTCAGACAATCTCATCATCTCCTCTGATATATTAGAATAAGACTTGCCTGCATATTAAATAACAAGAGCAATATATGTGCAACCACTTATCAGAAACTATCTCCCAGTAGTGCATTGCACCTCCTGAGCTTACCTAGGTACGCTTTTCAACAAAGGATACTAATAGAATAAAGTAAACTAGAGTTGTTTAAAATTGCATTCGCAATCTGAATCATAAAAGGAGGCAGAGAAACCTTTTGTTTCACATTTATTTACTTAGTATTTCTAGTGAATATTCTGTCCTCCCTCTATTCCCTGTGGATCTTTATTTAGAGAGAACAAATTCTGTATTTTCCAAATGTTAGACAGGTGCAAAACCTTTTAGCCAAACTACTTAGTTTGGATCTGTAAAGTGGGACAGCTTGGAGAGGGGATGTGACCAAGTCTAAGTAATATCTGATTTCATTTATGCAATATTTACTTGTCATAATACCAGGGGTCGAGCGGAAACGCATGGGAACTGAGTTCCTGCACTATTTTTGCAAGAGGAACTTAAGTTCCCTCTAGACAGAGAACAGAAACGCTTCAGTAAATACTGCAGCTGCTGCTGGGAGGAGCTGAAGCACAGTCTGGTTAGAGGGATAGTGAGATACTATAGTAATGTACAGTAACACTTCCTACAATACACTAAATGCAAGCCTGTCAGCGGTCCTGCTGTGTGATCACCCTGCAATGCGTGTAACACATGGTGATTACATTTCTGTGTGGCTTGCTCTGGGGTTATTTAGCTTTCATTAACCAAAGTGCATAGATTATATACATATAAATACAGTTTGTGTGTATGTATGTGTGTGTGTGTGTGTGTGTGTGTGTGTGTGTGTGTGTGTGTGTGTATATATATATATATATATATATATATGTATATATATATATATATATATATATATATATATATATATATATATATATATATATATATATATATATATGTATATATATATGTATATATATATATATGTATATATATATATGTATATATATGTATATATATATATATATATATATATATATATATATATATATATATATATATATATATATATATATATATATATAGAGAGAGAGAGAGAGAGAAGCAAGTAAAATGTGTTCACTCAGTACACTGGGTAAACACAAGTGATACTCTATAGTTGGCGCTAGTCAGTATTGTGTAGGGTATAGTGGCAGCTATATAAGACAAATACTGGTTGAGATGTAAGGTCCCAGTCAGTAAGTGAAAAATGTGTATACAAGGATAGATACAGCGCCTATATATCCTTTAAAATATGGGTGGTATATGGGGATATGAGTGAGAGCTAAGGATAATTAGTTAAGAAATAATAACAATTAAAAGAATATAAAAAAATATTAAAATAAATGATGCTAGAAAAATGATGAATAGATTATGAAACAGTGTTCATATGAGTCTTTAGACAATATACAGTCCGTGGTTAATCTTCACATGAAGTTGATATCAGTAAATAGATGGTATATAATACCCTTACCAGATATTACCTCAATCTAATGAGGTAAGTATGCCGCACTGGGGGTATATACAGATGGTAGAATTTTCTCCTTGTATCCAGATGTGGTGCCTCTTGGGTTTTCGTTAGCCTCCTGGAGTATGCAGGGATGTGTTTCTGGTTGTAGATAGATCCCTTGTACTTCCTTTGTGTTGGTAGTTAGCCTCTTGGAGTACCTTTTCTGTCTTGGTATAAACTTTTAGTATTACGTGTAGCGCTTCTCTTCTCTCCAAAAAGTCTCACTGGTATGATGAGGGAAAAGTCCAGGGTTCTCAGCAAATGATTATTTTCATACACAGTTCCAGTATCAATTTCCTGCAGTGTCAGACCCCGGGCTTTTAGGAACCACCGTCTACCGAAGCGCAGTCAAAACTCGTTCCCAGAGTGTGCTGAAAGAGTGGCTATGTGAATTCTCCTCCTACTCCTGAATTCACATAGCCACTCTTTCAGCACACTCTGGGAACGAGTTTTGACTGCGCTTCGGTAGACGGTGGTTCCTAAAAGCCCGGGGTCTGACACTGCAGGAAATTGATACTGGAACTGTGTATGAAAATAATCATTTGCTGAGAACCCTGGACTTTTCCCTCATCATACCAGTGAGACTTTTTGGAGAGAAGAGAAGCGCTACACGTAATACTAAAAGTTTATACCAAGACAGAAAAGGTACTCCAAGAGGCTAACTACCAACACAAAGGAAGTACAAGGGATCTATCTACAACCAGAAACACATCCCTGCATACTCCAGGAGGCTAACGAAAACCCAAGAGGCACCACATCTGGATACAAGGAGAAGATTCTACCATCTGTATATACCCCCAGTGCGGCATACTTACCTCATTAGATTGAGGTAATATCTGGTAAGGGTATTATATACCATCTATTTACTGATATCAACTTCATGTGAAGATTAACCACGGACTGTATATTGTCTAAAGACTCATATGAACACTGTTTCATAATCTATTCATCATTTTTCTAGCATCATTTATTTTAATATTTTTTTATATTCTTTTAATTGTTATTATTTCTTAACTAATTATCCTTAGCTCTCACTCATATACCACCCATATTTTAAAGGATATATAGGCGCTGTATCTATCCTTGTATACACATATATATATATATATATATATATATATATATATATATATATATATATATATATATATATATATATATATATATATAAATAAAGGGGGGTAGAAGTCTTGGTGAGTTCCCACACTTGTTTTTGTAGGACTTGACCCCTGCATAATACATGCAACCTAAATGTAGTTGTATATCATTTTTATACATAGTAACATCAGAAACATGAAAAATATGGGAAATAACAATAACACCAATCCCATAGGGGGCGCTTCCTAACATCCAAATCTAAAAATAACTAAAGCCCAAAAGAAGAATCTAATACATGAAATACATAAATGCGAGCTATAGCTGGAGCTCAAAAAATAGGTAAGACAAACAAAAAATAAACATAATAGAGAATAAAATATATAAGATAAGATAAAAAGTCCTTTTTATCCGACATCCAATGGAAGGCAGCACTCTGTCAAAAGGATGGTCAGTCCCTGGTGATGAATCTAGGAAGAAGGAGACACAGAGGCGCCAATATGACCTAGTAACGTATACACAATAATAGAACAATGTGAAGTGACATATACTCACAAACGTAGAGCACCCAAAGGTGCGAGTAGCGCAGGCTGAATTAGCAGTGGTCCAGCTCACTGTATGCCCACAAAGGAGACACTTGAATGGAAACCAGCAAGCAGCAACCAGATTCCTATTCCTGTGAGTGACATAAAACGATATCCATAGCCCAGTACAGTTTAGATATACAGAATTCATAATTACTGGTTAGACTTACAAAAAGCAGCACACCTCCAGGTGCAATCAAAGCAGGCTGGGACCTCTCTGTTGCCCAGTAGACTGTATATATGTATAGAAAGCGTCCGTTCACCAGCCACACGGTATATATCCAAAAGATAATAAAAAGAGAACTCCAAAATAGAGGCAGCAAGTGTATCGAAAAGAATATATTTATTAAAAACAAAGCGACGCGTTTCTCAGCCTCCAAAAGGGCTGTTTCCTCAGGCTATACAAAACATATACTGTATATATCATTTTTATACAGAGTAACATCAGAAACATAGTGCAGTACTGTAATCAGAAAAGTAATAATTTTTGTAGACTAGTATTTGCATTTTAGAACACAAAAACTAAAATAAAAACAGAGGCAGAGAAGATTGTGACTTACTGGGGGGGGTTTATTTTAATAATTTTAGTTAAAAAAATATATTAATGAAAGTCTGGTTTTGGTTTTCTGGATTTTTGAAATTCCGGATTTGAGGATTTGTACATGTATAATTATGTAATGTGCTATCTTCTCTCTGTTGGTGAAATAGCTACACATGGGAAAGGGGGAAGGATTTAAGCTCTGTTGTGTGGGGTGTTTTTTTCATGATCAACCAAGTTCTACTTTTTATTTTCAGGATAATTTGCACAGTCTATTAATGAAATAATATGTTGCTTAAAATATAACGTATTTTCATAAAAATTTTTATGTTAACCCCTTAGTGATCAGACAATTTTTCAATTATCTAACCCTTAAGGACCAGGGCTATTTTTACATTTCTGCAGTGTTTGGTTTAGCTGTAATTTTCCTCTTACTCAATTACTGTACCCACACATTATATACCATTTTTCTCGCCATTAAATGGACTTTCTAAAGATACCATTATTTTTATCATAACATATAATTTACTATAATTTTTTTTTAGAAAATATGATGAAAAAATTGGAAAAAAACACACACTTTTTCTAACTTTGACCCCAAAAATCTGTTACACATCTACAAGCACCAAAAAACACCCATGCTAAATATTTTCTAAATTTTGTCCTGAGTTTAGAAATACACAATGTTTACATGTTCTTTACTTTTTTGCAAGTTATAGGGCGATAAGTACAAGTAGCACTTTGCTATTTCCAAACAATTTTTATTTTCAAAATTAGCGATAGTTACATTGTAACACTGATATCGGTCAGGAATCCCTGAATAACCCGTCACATGTACAGGGAGTGCACAATTATTAGGCAAGTTGTATTTTTGAGGATTAATTTTATTATTGAACAACAACCATGTTCTCAATGAACCCAAAAAACTCATTAATATCAAAGCTGAATAGTTTTGGAAGTAGTTTTTAGTTTGTTTTTAGTTATAGCTATTTTAGGGGGATATCTGTGTGTGCAGGTGACTATTACTGTGCATAATTATTAGGCAACGTAACAAAAAACAAATATATACCCATTTCAATTATTTATTTTTACCAGTGAAACCAATATAACATCTCAACATTCACAAATATACATTTCTGACATTCAAAAACAAAACAAAAACAAATCAGTGACCAATATAGCCACCTTTCTTTGCAAGGACACTCAAAAGCCTGCCATCCATGGATTCTGTCAGTGTTTTGATCTGTTCACCATCAACATTGCGTGCAGCAGCAACCACAGCCTCCCAGACACTGTTCAGAGAGGTGTACTGTTTTCCCTCCTTGTAAATCTCACATTTGATGATGGACCACAGGTTCTCAATGGGGTTCAGATCAGGTGAACAAGGAGGCCATGTCATTAGATTTTCTTCTTTTATACCCTTTCTTGCCAGCCACGCTGTGGAGTACTTGGACGCGTGTGATGGAGCATTGTCCTGCATGAAAATCATGTTTTTCTTGAAGGATGCAGACTTCCTCCTGTACCACTGCTTGAAGAAGGTGTCTTCCAGAAACTGGCAGTAGGACTGGGAGTTGAGCTTGACTCCATCCTCAACCCGAAAGGCCCCACAAGCTCATCTTTGATGATACCAGCCCAAACCAGTACTCCACCTCCACCTTGCTGGCGTCTGAGTCGGACTGGAGCTCTCTGCCCTTTACCAGTCCAGCCACGGGCCCATCCATCTGGCCCATCAAGACTCACTCTCATTTCATCAGTCCATAAAACCTTAGAAAAATCAGTCTTGAGATATTTCTTGGCCCAGTCTTGACGTTTCAGCTTGTGTGTCTTGTTCAGTGGTGGTCGTCTTTCAGCCTTTCTTACCTTGGCCATGTCTCTGAGTATTGCACACCTTGTGCTTTTGGGCACTCCAGTGATGTTGCAGCTCTGAAATATGGCCAAACTGGTGGCAAGTGGCATCTTGGCAGCTGCACGCTTGACTTTTCTCAGTTCATGGGCAGTTATTTTGCGCCTTGGTTTTTCCACACGCTTCTTGCGACCCTGTTGACTATTTTGAATGAAACGCTTGATTGTTCGATGATCACGCTTCAGAAGCTTTGCAATTTTAAGAGTGCTGCATCCCTCTGCAAGATATCTCACTATTTTTGACTTTTCTGAGCCTGTCAAGTCCTTCTTTTGACCCATTTTGCCAAAGGAAAGGAAGTTGCCTAATAATTATGCACACCTGATATAGGGTGTTGATGTCATTAGACCACACCCCTTCTCATTACAGAGATGCACATCACCTAATATGCTTAATTGGTAGTAGGCTTTCGAGCCTATACAGCTTGGAGTAAGACAACATGCATAAAGAGGATGATGTGGTCAAAATACTAATTTGCCTAATAATTCTGCACTCCCTGTATATATTTTTTTTTTTTAGTAGACAACACAAAGTATTGATCTAAGCTCATTTTGGTATATTTCATGCCACCATTTCACCGCCAAATGCGATCAAATTAAAAAATGTTAACTTTTTCACAAACTTTAGGTTTCTCACTGAAATGATTTACAAACAACTTGTGCAATTTTGGCACAAATGGTTGTAAATGCTTCTCTCAGATCCCCTCTGTTCAGAAATAGCAGAAATATATGACTTTG
>NC_069506.1:64591037-64676037 GCF_027579735.1 Bombina bombina
TGGTCGACCCCAGAAAGGACTTATGGCAGACAGTCCCCAAGGTCGAGGGAGCGGTTTCCACTTTAAACAAACGCACCACTATACCCATAGAGGATAGTTGTGCTTTCAAAGATCCTATGGATAAAAAATTAGAAGGTTTACTTAAAAAGATGTTTGTTCAGCAGGGTTACCTTCTACAACCAATTTCATGCATTGTCCCTGTAGCTACAGCCGCATGTTTCTGGTTCGATGAGCTGATAAAGGCGGTCGATAGTGATTCTCCTCCTTATGAGGAGATTATGGACAGAATCAATGCTCTCAAATTGGCTAATTCTTTCACCCTAGACGCCACTTTGCAATTGGCTAGGTTAGCGGCTAAGAATTCTGGGTTTGCTATTGTGGCGCGCAGAGCGCTTTGGTTGAAATCTTGGTCAGCTGATGCGTCTTCCAAGAACAAGCTACTTAACATTCCTTTCAAGGGGAAAACGCTGTTTGGCCCTGACTTGAAAGAGATTATCTCTGATATCACTGGGGGTAAGGGCCACGCCCTTCCTCAGGATCGGCCTTTCAAGGCAAAAAATAAACCTAATTTTCGTCCCTTTCGTAGAAATGGACCAGCCCAAAGTGCTACGTCCTCTAAGCAAGAAGGTAATACTTCTCAAGCCAAGCCAGCTTGGAGACCAATGCAAGGCTGGAACAAGGGAAAGCAGGCCAAGAAACCTGCCACTGCTACCAAGACAGCATGAAATGTTGGCCCCCGATCCGGGACCGGATCTGGTGGGGGGCAGACTCTCTCTCTTCGCTCAGGCTTGGGCAAGAGATGTTCTGGATCCTTGGGCGCTAGAAATAGTCTCCCAAGGTTATCTTCTGGAATTCAAGGGGCTTCCCCCAAGGGGGAGGTTCCACAGGTCTCAGTTGTCTTCAGACCACATAAAAAGACAGGCATTCTTACATTGTGTAGAAGACCTGTTAAAAATGGGAGTGATTCATCCTGTTCCATTAAGAGAACAAGGGATGGGGTTCTACTCCAATCTGTTCATTGTTCCCAAAAAAGAGGGAACGTTCAGACCAATCTTAGATCTCAAGATCTTAAACAAGTTTCTCAAGGTTCCATCGTTCAAGATGGAAACCATTCGAACTATTCTTCCTTCCATCCAGGAAGGTCAATTCATGACCACAGTGGATTTAAAGGATGCGTATCTACATATTCCTATCCACAAGGAACATCATCGGTTCCTAAGGTTCGCATTCCTGGACAAGCATTACCAGTTTGTGGCGCTTCCTTTCGGATTAGCCACTGCTCCAAGGATTTTCACAAAGGTACTAGGGTCCCTTCTAGCTGTGCTAAGACCAAGGGGCATTGCTGTAGTACCTTACTTGGACGACATTCTGATTCAAGCGTCGTCCCTTCCTCAAGCAAAGGCTCACACGGACATTGTTCTGGCCTTTCTCAGATCTCACGGATGGAAAGTGAACGTGGAAAAGAGTTCTCTATCTCCGTCAACAAGGGTTCCCTTCTTGGGAACAATAATAGACTCCTTAGAAATGAGGATTTTTTCTGACAGAGGCCAGAAAAACAAAACTTCTAGACTCTTGTCGGATACTTCATTCCGTTCCTCTTCCTTCCATAGCGCAGTGCATGGAAGTGATCGGTTTGATGGTAGCGGCAATGGACATAGTTCCTTTTGCGCGCATTCATCCAAGACCATTACAACTGTGCATGCTCAGTCAGTGGAATGGGGACTATACAGACTTGTCTCCGAAGATACAAGTAAATCAGAGGACCAGAGACTCACTCCGTTGGTGGCTGTCCCTGGACAACCTGTCACAAGGGATGACATTCCGCAGACCGGAGTGGGTCATCGTCACGACCGACGCCAGTCTGATGGGCTGGGGCGCGGTCTGGGGATCCCTGAAAGCTCAGGGTCTTTGGTCTCGGGAAGAATCTCTTCTACCGATAAATATTCTGGAACTGAGAGCGATATTCAATGCTCTCAAGGCTTGGCCTCAGCTAGCGAGGGCCAAGTTCATACGGTTTCAATCAGACAACATGACAACTGTTGCGTACATCAACCATCAGGGGGGAACAAGGAGTTCCCTAGCGATGGAAGAAGTGACCAAAATCATTCTATGGGCGGAGTCTCACTCCTGCCACCTGTCTGCTATCCACATCCCAGGAGTGGAAAATTGGGAAGCGGATTTTCTGAGTCGTCAGACATTGCATCCGGGGGAGTGGGAACTCCATCCGGAAATCTTTGCCCAAGTCACTCAGCTGTGGGGCATTCCAGACATGGATCTGATGGCCTCTCGTCAGAACTTCAAAGTTCCTTGCTACGGGTCCAGATCCAGGGATCCCAAGGCGGCTCTAGTGGATGCACTAGTAGCACCTTGGACCTTCAAACTAGCTTATGTGTTCCCGCCGTTTCCTCTCATCCCCAGGCTGGTAGCCAGGATCAATCAGGAGAGGGCGTCGGTGATCTTGATAGCTCCTGCGTGGCCACGCAGGACTTGGTATGCAGATCTGGTGAATATGTCATCGGCTCCACCTTGGAAGCTACCTTTGAGACGAGACCTTCTTGTTCAGGGTCCGTTCGAACATCCGAATCTGGTTTCACTCCAGCTGACTGCTTGGAGATTGAACGCTTGATCTTATCGAAGCGAGGGTTCTCAGATTCTGTTATCGATACTCTTGTTCAGGCCAGAAAGCCTGTAACTAGAAAGATTTACCACAAAATTTGGAAAAAATATATCTGTTGGTGTGAATCTAAAGGATTCCCTTGGGACAAGGTTAAGATTCCTAAGATTCTATCCTTCCTTCAAGAAGGATTGGAAAAAGGATTATCTGCTAGTTCCCTGAAGGGACAGATTTCTGCCTTGTCTATGTTACTTCACAAAAAGCTGGCAGCTGTGCCAGATGTTCAAGCCTTTGTTCAGGCTCTGGTTAGAATTAAGCCTGTTTACAAACCTTTGACTCCTCCTTGGAGTCTCAACTTAGTTCTTTCAGTTCTTCAGGGGGTTCCGTTTGAACCCTTACATTCCGTTGATATTAAGTTATTATCTTGGAAAGTTTTGTTTTTAGTTGCAATTTCTTCTGCTAGAAGAGTTTCAGAATTATCTGCTCTGCAGTGTTCTCCTCCTTATCTGGTGTTCCATGCAGATAAGGTGGTTTTACGTACTAAACCTGGTTTTCTTCCAAAAGTTGTTTCTAACAAAAACATTAACCAGGAGATTATCGTACCTTCTCTGTGTTCGAAACCAGTTTCAAAGAAGGAACGTTTGTTGCACAATTTGGATGTTGTTCACGCTCTAAAATTCTATTTAGATGCTACAAAGGATTTTAGACAAACATCTTCCTTGTTTGTTGTTTATTCCGGTAAAAGGAGAGGTCAAAAAGCAACTTCTACCTCTCTCTCTTTTTGGATTAAAAGCATCATCAGATTGGCTTACGAGACTGCCGGACGGCAGCCTCCCGAAAGAATCACGGCTCATTCCACTAGGGCTGTGGCTTCCACATGGGCCTTCAAGAACGAGGCTTCTGTTGATCAGATATGTAGGGCGGCGACTTGGTCTTCACTGCACACTTTTACCAAATTTTACAAGTTTGATACTTTTGCTTCTTCTGAGGCTATTTTTGGGAGAAAGGTTTTGCAAGCCGTGGTGCCTTCCATTTAGGTGACCTGATTTGCTCCCTCCCTTCATCCGTGTCCTAAAGCTTTGGTATTGGTTCCCACAAGTAAGGATGACGCCGTGGACCGGACACACCTATGTTGGAGAAAACAGAATTTATGTTTACCTGATAAATTACTTTCTCCAACGGTGTGTCCGGTCCACGGCCCGCCAGGGTTTTTTTAATCAGGTCTGATAATTTATTTTCTTTAACTACAGTCACCACGGTACCATATGGTTTCTCCTATGCAAATATTCCTCCTTAACGTCGGTCGAATGACTGGGGTAGGCGGAGCCTAGGAGGGATCATGTGACCAGCTTTGCTGGGCTCTTTGCCATTTCCTGTTGGGGAAGAGAATATCCCACAAGTAAGGATGACGCCGTGGACCGGACACACCGTTGGAGAAAGTAATTTATCAGGTAAACATAAATTCTGTTTTTGCGGGCATTTTCAGGTCCGCCCATGGCCGCACACTGGTCCGCCTCTCATCCTCCCTCTCGCCTCCGTTTTCATGACGAACAGAGGTTTGTTTTTTTTCTTTTTAAAACTGCGGCGATTAATCGTGATTTAAAACCGCATCCGCGATTAATCGGGCATCCCTAATATCTATATATTTATATTTTGCCAATTGTTGTGATATCCGTTTTCAATAGTTGCTGGTAATATTTGTGCTATTATGAGATAGAAATGTGTTGTATTTTACTGATGTTTTGTATTACACATTAAAGATGAGCAAAACCCAATTTTTTTTTTATTTCACGATTCAGATAGAGCAAGCGTTTTTTAAACAAAAAGTGTTTGAATGCAGTTGTTTGAGACATATCTACATATGCTCATTGCACAGTAAAAGCAACGAAATAGTGATACATTTTACTGATGCATTTCTGCTAATACATGAGCACAACAAAAGTTATTCTTTTCAAAGATGAAATGTGTGCTTCAATTGTTGCATTATCTTTATCATTATAATTTGGTTACATTAGATGGAACTATTGCTTTCTAGAAAATGTTTATTTTCTTTTGACTTTTCTACTGTATTATATATAATATTATATATAATGCGGATTGTTCATCTTTTAAACTATAAAACCTTGACATATTTATTTTGTTTGTATTGCTATGGAATAGTATATATTTCTACTTATTTTTTTTAATATTTTCTGCTTCATGCTATGGCTGACAATATTAATTTAATAATATTTTCATATATAATATTTACATTGTAGATTAGAAAATTGCTCGCTAATCATTTATGAAAAAGAATGTTGTAGATAAAAACCTGTTAAAATGACTATCTATGTAGTTTGTCCTGTAACCACTAGAGGACAGTAGAGCTCCATAAACGATTTGGAAGCCGTAATCATGAAATTAATGACATATTTTCAGCACTGCAGCGTCTTGTCATTCCCTTGACAATTCTAATTCATGAAACTGGCTGTTGCATAAGTGGGACACTGTTTTAAACATATTCGCATACATATAAAATTCATTCATAGTCTTCAAGTACAGCTCAATGTTGACAGGTACTTAATAGGAAGCCTTTACTGACGTAATAGTAACAGACGAAACAGCTTGTGTTTTATTCATATAAAATATTTGAAAGACATACATGAGTTGTCTCATGATTATATTACACACAAAAACATAGTTCTGTACAGCGTTCCCTCTAAGGTCAGTTTTGTGAGCGACCCAGCAGTGAAACAGTTAATAAGGGAACCACACCTTGCAGTCGTCACTGTGTATTATTTGGTAATTGCTCTAATTAACTGTATCACTACTGGGCTACTCACAAAACTGGCCTTAGAGGGAACACAGGTTCTACAGTATAAATGAGTTGTCAGATGCGTTTAACCCCTTGGCAGATCTCTCTGGCAGTCAAGGGGTTAATGTTCCAGCATGTTCTCATCTAGGCCAGCACCTAACAGGTCTAGTCTGGGTCTTGCTGACCCTTTTCCCATCTAATATCTAAATGATCCACTAGGGATATGCAAAGGCTCCAGGTTTCTGCAAGAGGTTGGCATCTAGCATAGAGAGATATGGTATTCTGTCTGTAGGGTAGATGCTTTATACTCTTTCACAATAACAACTTGCTCAAGAGGTCAACCAATATCCACCAAAGTGGTTTCTAGCTCTTAATTGGAAAGAACAATCCTAACAATACATTTAAGAGAAGCAGCGTACAGCTATTACCTATTTCTGTCAAACAACTATGTATATTATCCATTTCACTCTTCTATCTGGGTCAAAACCAATATAGAAGGTACCCTAAGGCACTGGCTACGTCTCTTAGAGCAGCAAATTCAGGTAGAAGCTCAGAAACAACAATTGATTTTCTTTATCAGCTTCTACAAATTTCTTCTCCAGCATCCACCCGGGAGAGATTATTTTATCCAGACTGATTTAAACTGAGAATGATCTAATGCCGCGGACATGTATGTCGTATATTATAGTGAGATAGAACTGGGGCAGGATGCAAGACCTAGTTAGAATTGAGACTGTAGAAAAAAAAAATCAGAACAGCAAGGCTTTGGAAGATTATCAATGTAAACCAGAATTGTTGCTAGTCAGCCAACAACATAATAGATTTTAGGGAGCAATGTAATGTTGCAGCCAATTTATATGTGCTTTTGTTTGTGCAGAATGTTTTGCACAGCAATGAGTTTAAATTAAAATTACATTTAAAGGGACATTAAACACTAAATACATGCTAGATAGAATGATGCATTCAAAGAAAAGATTAGTCCATGACTAACATGTAGATGTATTTTTTAAAGTTTCATTAGTTGTTTAAAAAAAGTGACAAAATATGTGTAAAGTTTTAGTGTCTATAAAACACTGGGAGCTGCCATGTTGTAACTTGTGTTACCTTCTCTGCTGTGGCCAATTAGAGACGGTTATAAATAGGTCACTAGAGTGTGTAGCCAATGGTTGTGCTGGATTTAACAGTGTTCTGCACTTCCATTTCTAACAGGAACTGAAAAGCTCACAATTTCAGAATGGAATTACAGGCAAAGAGGACAAAATAAATAATGAAAGTATATTGCAGAGTTGTTTTATATATACAATTTATCATTTTATATTACCATCTCAAAGTGTTTAATTTCCCTTTAAAGTGAAGGTAAAGTTTTTACTTCCAGAAGACAGCACTGCATTTGTTAATATTAATATAATACAATCGCTAAGTTTATTTCTCTATTACATAGCTAGTTTTAAAAATATATTTCTTTATAAATCCCTACCGTTTCGCAGCTGACTCCTCCCAACCCCTATTTCCGTGTTTTAAGTAAGTGACGTATAGAGCGGTCCCACCCGCCTCTCTACGTCTCTCAAAAGCATGTTCCTGATGGATGCAGCTTTTAACAGTGCATGCGCTAATACCCGATTTATAGACATAAACTATTATACTTAAAAATAATAGCTGCTATTCAGATATAAAGTTGTGTTAGATGTATTACCCATTAATGAAATTTATATTAGAATTTTATGGTCAAATCTATGTATCTGTTGAAATTTAAATTACTATTTAGCAAACATGATGAAACAATTTGTTTCTATTCAATTGTAATAACCATTCCTTATTATAGTATTGAAATTCAATACACAATACTTGTATTACGGTAAATAATATCATTAATAGTTTGAGACATATAGATTTTGTTTAAAAATCACGATCGTGGGCTGCTTGCAAAGTGAAAAGATGCGCTTGTCCGTATCATTTATACGATGCGGATGACGTATTGGATTCAGACCTGTAAATAGAATGCATGGCAAACATGGGAGCGTGCTTGGTGTTGAATGTTACGAAAAAATTAGTTGCGCATGCACGCTTTAACGAGTAGGCGGATGACGTGCAGTGACGGCCGCCTAACGGCCTACATTTCAAAAGGACAAGCTAAAAACGTGACCGCAGTGAAAAAAAAAACAACAAAAAAACGGGTTGAATAAACAAGGTTAGTAAATTGCTGGAAAAATGTTGATAACTCGATTTAAAGCAATAATGAACAAAAATTATGAATGAGACCTGTGTTATTTTTACCACATAAATGGAATTCTGGATAGAGACTAACGTAACTTTACATTCACTTTAAACTCGTTTTACTGTGTTCTAGAATTTTATTATTGTACTCTTGCCTTCAAATGAGTTAAACGCATAATTAAAGTCATCTCTAGAGCAGCAATGTGCAACTACCGGGAGCTAGCTCATCTGGCGAGGCAATGCCAGGAGGTACCACTCACCAGCTAGCTCCCAGTAATGTGTTACTGCTCCTAAGCTTACCTAGGTATGCTTTTCAAAAAAAGATTTTATATTTTGAAGAAATTTAACATTAAAATCATGTTAGATAAAAAAAATTATGCTGAATACAGGGACATGGGAAGTCTAACCCATCACTTTCTGTCCAGTTGTATAGTGCATGTATCGGGAACATGTACAGAAAAAAACAAACACATTATAACACTCATTTTGTCAACACAAGTTAACCCCTTCCCGCCTGTACTTATTTGTCTACATCAGAACAAAGTTCCGATGTAAGCAAATAAGTAAAACATTTAAATCACGCAATCGTTCAGGTGATCACATGATTTCAATGATGGGAACTGGTCAGGGGGGAGTGCCTGTGATGCTAGGCACGCCCTCACGCCCGCAATCCTATTTAGGAAGAGCCTTTGGCTTTAGTACAGCCAAACGGCTATGACGTTCTATAGTGTAATAAGGGCTTTAAAGCACAGTGCGGCATAGAACGTCATAAGGTCGTGAAGAGGTTAAGGTCTTGCAACTGAGTGCAATTCAGATATGTACCCCTTAAAAATCCTGTTGCAGCTAATAAGGGAAAGATATAAATGCACTTTTGCTTGTATCTAAACAATCACTGTGTAGAATAAAACAGGGTCATGTAAACTTTACCATCCAGCATCTCAGGAGGGCGTGGAACTACAGTTTTCAGTGTACTTTGCAAAAGCAGGGTAAATAAATACGTTTCTTTCATGTAATTGGCAAGAGTCGATGAGCTAGTGACATATGGGATATACAATCCTACCAGGAGGGGCAAAGTTTCCCAAACCTCAAAATGCCTATAAATACACCCCTCACCACACCCACAATTCAGTTTTACAAACTTTGCCTCCTATGGAGGTGGTGAAGTAAGTTTGTGCTTGATTTTCTTCTGTGATATGCGCTTCTCAGCATTTTGAAGCCCGATTCCTCTCAGAGTACAGTGAATGTCAGAGGGATGTGAAGGGAGTATCACCTATTGAATTCTATGGTTTTCCTCACGGGAAATCTTTTCATAGGTTCTCGGTTATCGGTCCTACCTCCCTTTTCAGATCGACGATATACTCTCATATTCCATTACCTCTACTGATACTATAATGGAATAGGCCTAGTACTTCTTATATTCCTTCTTTTAGGTTTAAGAAGTTGTATCATTTGCCAGCAGCTAGCTGCCAAACATACTACTATTACTATGAGATAGTACTTCTTGTAAGGTTCCTTTAGATAGGAAACTTGAATTTTATCTAAGGAAAGCTTATTTCTTTTCTGGCTATATTCTTAGGCCTGCTATATCCATGGCTGATGTTGCAGCTTCATCATTATTTAGGTTGGAAAGCTTAGCGCAACAGGAAACAGATTTTGATTTGTCTAGCATTGTTTGCTTTCTTCAACATGCTAATCATTTTATCTGTGATGCTATTTTTGATATAATCAAAATTGATGTTAAATCCATGTGGCCTATCTATCAAGCTCCGAATGGAGCTTGATGCCCTGTGTTTCTGGCGAGCCTGCAGGCTCGCCAGAAACAGCAGTTATGAAGCAGCGGTCACAAAGACTGCTGCTCCATAACCTGTACGCCTGCTCTGAGCAGGCGGACAGACATCGCCGGAAATCAACCCGATTGAGTACGATCGGGGTGATTGACACGCCCCTGATTGAGCTGCTGGTGCAATGCTGAATACGGCGAGCGTATTGCTCGCCGTATTCAGCGAGGTCTGGTGGACCTGATCCACACTGTCGGATCAGGTCCGCCAGACTTTCTTAAATAGGGGCCTATGTCTTTTGCTATTTTAGCTAGAAGAGCTTTGTGGCTTAAATATTGGAATGCTGACATGGTATCTAAGTCTAGATTACTATCTCTTTCTTTCCAAGGTAAAAATTTATTAACCTTCTTCAAGTTGGAATAGATCCAAGCCCTTTAGGAAACCAAAGCTAGCCCCCAAGTCTGTATGAAGGTGCGGCCCTCATTTCAGCTCAGCTGGTGGGGGGGCAGATTTCATTTTTTTCCAAAACATTTGGACAGATTCTGTACAAAATCAGTGGATTCAGAGTATTGTCTCTCAAGGGTATCGAATAGGATTCAGAGTAAGACTTCCTGTGAGAAGATTTTTTTCTCTCACACGTCCCAGTAAATCCAGTAAAGGCTCAGGCTTTTCTGAAGTATGTTTCAGATCTGCAGCTTTCAGGAGAAATCATACCAGTTCCGTTTCAGGAACAGGGTCTGGGGTTTTATTCAAATCTATTCATTGTCCCAAAGAAATAAAATGTATTCAGGCCAGTTTTGAATCGTTTTGTAAGAGTGCCATCTTTCAAATGGTAACTATAAGGACTATTCTACCTTTTGTTCAGCAAGGTCATTATATGTCCACAATAGGCTTACAGGATTCATATCTTTATATTCCGATTAATCCAGACCACTATCGGTTTCTGAGATTCTCTTTTCTAGACAAGCTTACCAATTTGTCGCTTTTCCATTTGGCCTAGCGACAGCTCCAAGTTTTTTTCTCAAAGGTACTTGGTGTCCTACTCTTTGTATTCAGAGAACAGGGTATTGCGATGTTCCTTATTTGGATGATATTTTGGTACTAGCTCAGTCTTTACATTCTGCCGAATCTCACACGAATCAACCAATATTGTTTCATCAAAGACATGGTTGGAGGATCATTCTTGATCATTCCCTTTGCTAGTTTTCATATAAGACCTCTTCAGCTTTGTATGCTTTATCAATGGTGCAGGTATTATACAAGGATATAACAGTCAATATCCTTAAATCCCAACGTTCGAGTCTCTTTGTCTTGGTGGTTAGACCACCATCGTTTAGTTCAAGGGGCCTTTTTTGTTCGTCCAACCTGGACTGTAATCACAACAGATGCAAGTCCTTCAGGTTAGGGAGCTGTCTAGGGATCTCTGACAGCACAAGGAGTTTGGAAACCTCAAGAGGCGAGGTTACCAATTAATATTTTAGAACTCTGTGCTATTTTTAGGGCTCTTCAGGTTTGGCCTCTGTTAAGAGATAATCATTTATTTGTTTTCAGACGGACAATATCACAACTGTGGCATATGTCAATCATCAGGGTGGGACTCACAGTCCCATAGCTATGAAAGAAGTATCTTGGATACTTTCTTGGGCGGAATCCAGCTCTTGTCCAATTTCTGCGGTATATATCCCAGATATAGTCAATTGGGAAGCGGATTATCTCAGCCATCAGACTTTACATCCGGGGGAGTGGTCTCTCCATCCAGATGTGTTTTTTTCTGTTTTTTTCAGATGTGGGGTCTTCCAGAAATAGATCTGATGGCTTCCCATCTAAACAAGAAACTTCCCAGGTACTTATTCAGTTCCAGGGATCCTCAGGTGGAGTCGATGGATGCGTTAGCAGTTCTTTGGTTTTACCAACCTGCTTATATTTTCCCGCCTCTAGTTCTTCTTCCAAGAGTGATCTCCAAGATCATCATGAAACAATCGTAGTACCAGCATAGCCTCACAGGTTTTGATATGCGGATCTTGTTTGGTTGTCCGTTTACCAGTCTTGGCCACTTCCTTTAAGACCAGACCTTTTGTCTCAAGGTCCGTTTTTCCATCAGGTTCTCAAATCTTTAAATTTGAACGTATGGAAATTGAATGCTTAGTGCTTAGTCATAGAGGTGTCTCTGACTCAGTGATTAATACTATGTTACAGGCTTGTAAATCTGTTTTTAGGAAGATTTATTATCGAGTTTGTAAGACTTTCTCCAACATTGGTGTGTCAGGTCCACGGCGTCATCCTTACTTGTGGGATATTCTCTTCCCCAACAGGAAATGGCAAAGAGTCCCAGCAAAGCTGGTCACATGATCCCTCCTAGGCTCCGCCCACCCCAGTCATTCTCTTTGCCGTTGCACAGGCAACATCTCCACGGAGATGGTTAAGAGTTTTTTGGTGTTTAAATGTAGTTTTATTCTTCTATCAAGTGTTTGTTATTTTAAAATAGTGCTGGTATGTACTATTTACTCTGAAACAGAAAAGGATGAAGATTTCTGTTTGTAAGAGGAAGATGATTTTAGCAGACAGTAACTGAAATCAATTGCTGTTTCCACACAGGACTGTTGAGATGAAGTAACTTCAGTTGGGGGAAACAGTTAGCAGTCTTTTCTGCTTAAGGTATGACTAGCCATATTTCTAACAAGACCATGTAATGCTGGAAGGCTGTCATTTCCCCTCATGGGGACCAGTAAGCCATTTTCTTAGTTAAACATAAAAGAATAAAGGGCTTCAAAAAGGGCTTAAAAACTGGTAGACATTTTTCTGGGCTAAAACAATTGCTTTACTAGGCATATTATGCAGATTCTAACTAATTATTGGTATTATAATCTTGGGGAACGTTTAGAAAAACGGCAGGCACTGTGATGGACACCTTTTTCAGATGGGGGCTTTTCTAGTTATAGACAGAGCCTCATTCTGGGACTGTATAGGGGTTAAATGTAAAAACGGCTCCGGTTCCGTTAATTTAAGGGTTAAAGCTCTGAAATTTGGTGTGCAATACTTTTAATGCCTTAAGACACTGTGGTGAAATTTTGGTGAATTTTGAACAATTCCTTCATACTTTTTCACATATTCAGTAATAAAGTGTTTTCAGTTTGAAATTTAAAGTGACAGTAACGGTTTTATTTTAAAACGTTTTTTGTGCTTTGTTGACAAGTTTAAGCCTGTTTAACATGTCTGTACCATCAGATAAGCTATGTTCTATATATATGAAAGCCAATGTGTCTCCCCATTTAAATTTATGTGATAATTGTGCCATAGTGTCCAAACAAAGTAAGGACAGTATTGCAACAGATAATGATATTGCCCAAGATGATTCCTCAAATGAGGGGAGTAAACATGATACTACATCATCCCCTACTGTGTCTACACCAGTTATGCCCACACAGGAGGCCCCTAGTACATCTAGTGCGCCAATACTTATTACCATGCAACAATTAATGGCTGTAATGGATAACTCCATAGCAAATCTTTTATCCAAAATGCCTACTTATCAGAGAAAGCGCGATTGCTCTGTTTTAAACACTGAAGAGCAAGAGGACGCTGATGATAACTGTTCTGACATACCCTCACACCAATCTCAAGGGGCCATGAGGGAGGTTTTGTCTGATGGAGAAATTTCAGATTCAGGAAAATTTTCTCATCAAGCTGAACCTGATGTTGTGACATTTAAATTTAAATTAGAACATCTCCGCGCACTGCTTAAGGAGGTGTTATCTACTCTGGATGATTGTGACAATTTGGTCATTCCAGAGAAATTATGTAAGATGGACAAGTTCCTAGAGGTTCCGGTGCCCCCCGACGCTTTTCCTATACCCAAGCGGGTGGCGGACATAGTAAATAAAGAGTGGGAAAGGCCCGGCATACCTTTTGTTCCCCCCCCCTATATTTAAGAAATTATTTCCTATAGTCGACCCCAGAAAGGACTTATGGCAGACAGTCCCCAAGGTCGAGGGGGCGGTTTCTACTCTAAACAAACGCACTACTATTCCTATAGAAGATAGTTGTGCTTTCAAAGATCCTATGGATAAGAAATTAGAGGGTTTGCTTAAAAAGATTTTTGTACAGCAAGGTTACCTTCTACAACCAATTTCATGCATTGTTCCTGTCACTACGGCAGCGTGTTTCTGGTTCGAGGAACTAGAAAAATCGCTCAGTAAAGAATCTTCGTATGAGGAGGTTATGGACAGAGTTCAAGCACTTAAATTGGCTAACTCTTTTGTTTTAGATGCCGCTTTGCAATTAGCTAGATTAGCGGCGAAAAATTCAGGGTTTGCTGTCGTGGCGCGCAGAGTGCTTTGGCTAAAGTCTTGGTCAGCGGATGTGTCTTCCAAGACAAAATTGCTTAACATTCCTTTCAAAGGTAAAACATTATTTGGACCTGATTTGAAAGAGATTATTTCAGACATCACTGGAGGAAAGGGCCACGCCCTCCCACAGGATAGGTCTTTTAAGGCTAATAATAAGCCTAATTTTCGTCCCTTTCGCAGAAACGGACCAGTCTCTAATTCTGTATCCTCTAAGCAAGAGGGTAATACTTCACAACCCAAACCAGCCTGGAAACCAATGCAAGGCTGGAACAAGGGTAAGCAGGCCAAGAAGCCTACCACTGCTACCAAAACAGCATGAAGGGATAGCCCCCGATCCGGGACCGGATCTAGTGGGGGGCAGACTTTCTCTCTTTGCTCAGGCTTGGGCAAGAGATGTTCAGGATCCTTGGGCGCTAGAAATAGTTTCTCAAGGTTATCTCCTGGAATTCAAGGAACTACCCCCAAGGGGAAGGTTCCACAGGTCTCAATTATCTTCAAACCAAATAAAGAGACAGGCATTCTTACATTGTGTAGAAGACCTGTTAAAGATGGGAGTGATACATCCAGTTCCAATAAGAGAACAAGGAATGGGATTTTATTCCAATCTGTTCATAGTTCCCAAAAAAGAGGGAACATTCAGACCAATTTTGGATCTAAAGATCCTAAACAAATTTCTCAGGGTACCATCGTTCAAAATGGAAACTATTCGAACGATCCTACCTACTATCCAGGAAAATCAATTTATGACTACCGTGGATTTAAAGGATGCGTACCTACATATTCCTATCCACAAGGAACATCATCAGTTCCTAAGGTTCGCTTTTCTGGACAAGCATTACCAGTTTGTGGCACTTCCATTTGGATTAGCCACTGCTCCAAGGATTTTCACAAAGGTACTAGGGTCCCTTCTAGCGGTTCTAAGACCAAGGGGCATTGCAGTAGTACCTTACTTGGACGACATCCTGATTCAAGCGTCGTCCCTGTCAAAAGCAAAGGCTCATACGGACATCGTCCTAGCCTTTCTCAGATCTCACGGATGGAAGGTGAACAAAGAAAAAAGTTCTCTGTCCCCGTCAACAAGAGTTCCCTTCTTGGGAACAATAATAGATTCCTTAGAAATGAGGATTTTTCTGACAGAGGTCAGAAAAACAAAACTTCTAAGCTCTTGTCAAGTACTTCATTCTGTTCCTCGTCCTTCCATAGCGCAGTGCATGGAAGTAATAGGATTGATGGTTGCAACAATGGACATAGTTCCATTTGCACGAATTCATCTAAGACCATTACAACTGTGCATGCTCAGACAGTGGAATGGGGATTATACAGACTTGTCTCCGACGATTCAAGTAGATCAAAAGACCCTGGACAATCTGTCACAGGGAATGAGCTTCCGCAGACCAGAGTGGGTCATTGTCACGACCGACGCCAGCCTAGTGGGCTGGGGCGCGGTCTGGGAATCCCTGAAAGCTCAGGGTCTATGGTATCGGGAAGAGTCTCTTCTCCCGATAAACATTCTGGAACTGAGAGCGATATTCAATGCTCTCAGAGCTTGGCCTCAACTAGCAAAGGCCAAATTCGTAAGGTTTCAGTCAGACAACATGACAACCGTTGCATATATCAATCATCAGGGGGGAACAAGGACTTCCCTGGCGATGAAAGAAGTGACCAAGATAATTCAATGGGCGGAGGATCACTCCTGCCACTTGTCTGCGATCCACATCCCAGGAGTGGAAAATTGGGAAGCGGATTTTCTGAGTCGTCAGACATTCCATCCGGGGGAGTGGGAACTCCATCCGGAAATCTTTGCCCAAATAACTCAATTATGGGGCATTCCAGACATCGATCTGATGGCGTCT
Source organism: Bombina bombina (assembly GCF_027579735.1). Taxonomy (NCBI): domain Eukaryota; kingdom Metazoa; phylum Chordata; class Amphibia; order Anura; family Bombinatoridae; genus Bombina; species Bombina bombina. The sequence goes on from NC_069506.1 coordinate 64,606,637, forward strand.
CGTCAGAACTTCAAGGTTCCTTGCTACGGGTCCAGATCCAGGGATCCCAAGGCGACCCTAGTAGATGCACTAGTAGCACCTTGGACCTTCAACCTAGCTTATGTATTCCCACCGTTTCCTCTCATCCCCAGGCTGGTAGCCAGGATCAATCAGGAGAGGGCCTCGGTGATCTTGATAGCTCCTGCGTGGCCACGCAGGACTTGGTATGCAGACCTGGTCAATATGTCATCGGCTCCACCATGGAAGCTACCTTTGAGACAGGACCTTCTTGTTCAGGGTCCATTCGAACATCCGAATCTGGTTTCCCTCCAACTGACGGCTTGGAGATTGAACGCTTGATTTTATCAAAGCGTGGGTTTTCAGATTCTGTAATAGATACTCTGATTCAGGCTAGAAAGCCTGTAACTAGAAAAATTTACCATAAAATATGGAAAAAATATATCTGTTGGTGTGAATCTAAAGGATTCCCATGGAACAAGATAAAAATTCCTAAGATTCTATCCTTTCTACAAGAAGGTTTGGAGAAAGGATTATCTGCAAGTTCTCTGAAGGGACAGATCTCTGCTTTATCTGTTTTACTTCATAAAAGACTGGCAGCTGTGCCAGATGTTCAAGCATTTGTTCAGGCTCTGGTTAGGATCAAGCCTGTTTACAGACCTTTGACTCCTCCCTGGAGTCTAAATCTAGTTCTTTCAGTTCTTCAAGGGGTTCCATTTGAACCCTTACATTCCGTAGATATTAAGTTATTATCTTGGAAAGTTTTGTTTTTGGTTGCAATTTCTTCTGCTAGAAGAGTTTCAGAGTTATCTGCTCTGCAGTGTTCTCCGCCCTATCTGGTGTTCCATGCAGATAAGGTGGTTTTGCGTACTAAGCCTGGTTTTCTTCCGAAAGTTGTTTCCAACAAAAATATTAACCAGGAGATAGTTGTACCTTCTTTGTGTCCGAATCCAGTTTCAAAGAAGGAACGTTTGTTACACAATTTGGACGTAGTCCGTGCTCTAAAATTCTATTTAGAGGCTACTAAAGATTTCAGACAAACCTCTTCCTTGTTTGTTGTTTATTCTGGTAAAAGGAGAGGTCAAAAAGCGACTTCTACCTCTCTTTCCTTTTGGCTTAAAAGCATTATCCGATTGGCTTATGAGACTGCCGGACGGCAGCCTCCTGAAAGAATCACAGCTCACTCCACTAGGGCTGTGGCTTCCACATGGGCCTTCAAGAACGAGGCTTCTGTTGACCAGATATGTAAGGCAGCGACTTGGTCTTCACTGCACACTTTTGCCAAATTTTACAAATTTGATACTTTTGCTTCTTCGGAGGCTATTTTTGGGAGAAAGGTTTTGCAAGCCGTGGTGCCTTCCATTTAGGTGACCTGATTTGCTCCCTCCCTTCATCCGTGTCCTAAAGCTTTGGTATTGGTTCCCACAAGTAAGGATGACGCCGTGGACCGGACACACCAATGTTGGAGAAAACAGAATTTATGCTTACCTGATAAATTACTTTCTCCAACGGTGTGTCCGGTCCACGGCCCGCCCTGGTTTTTTAATCAGGTCTGATGAATTATTTTCTCTAACTACAGTCACCACGGTATCATATGGTTTCTCCTATATATATTTCCTCCTGTCCGTCGGTCGAATGACTGGGGTGGGCGGAGCCTAGGAGGGATCATGTGACCAGCTTTGCTGGGACTCTTTGCCATTTCCTGTTGGGGAAGAGAATATCCCACAAGTAAGGATGACGCCGTGGACCGGACACACCGTTGGAGAAAGTAATTTATCAGGTAAGCATAAATTCTGTTTTTGTTTTATTTTACAGTTTCTTCAGGATGGTTTGGATAAAGATTTGTCTGCATGTTCCTTGAAGGGAGAAATCTCTTCTCTTTCTGTTTTATTTCACAGAAAGATTGCTAAGCTTCCTGAAATTCACTGTTTTATACAGGCTTTGGTCCGTATCAAGCCTGTCATTACATCAATCTCTCCTCCTTGGAGTCTTTAATTTGGTTTTGAAGGTTTTACAGGCTCCTTCTTTTGATCGTATGCATTGTTTGGATATTAAACTACTTTCTTGGAAAGTGTTGTTCCTTTTGGCTATCTCTTCTGCTAGAATAGTTTCCGAATTATCTGCTCTTTCTTGTGAGTCTCCTTTTCTAATTTTCCATCAGGATAAGGTTGTTTTGCGGACTTCATTTGAATTTCTTCCTAAGGTTGTGAATTCTAATAACATTAATAGGGAAATTGTTGTTCCCTCTTTGTGTCCTAATCCTAAGAATTCTTTGGAGAGATCCTTACATTCTTTGGATGTTGTTAAAACTTTGCAATATTATGTTGAAACTACTTAATATTTCAGGAAGACTTCCAGTCTATTTGCTGTCTTTTCTCGTTCTAGGAAAGGTCAGAAAGCTTCTGCCATTTCCTTGGCATCTTGGTTAAAGCTTTTGATTCATCAGGCTTATTTGGTAGTGACGTAAATGTATGCAAAGAAGACCAAGTTGCTGCTTTGCAAATCTGATCAACTGAAGCTTCATTCTTAAAAGATCACAAAGTGGAGACTGATCTAGTAGAATGAGCTGTGATTCTCTGAGGCGGGGCCTGCCTTCTATATCGTGCAAAAGTTCATTTATTTCACTAATGCAACTTAAAAGGTGAAACTAATATATGAGATAGACTAATTACATGCAAAGCAAGATAGTTCGTGATTTGTCATAATTCGTGATTTGTCATAATTGTGATGATGATGGCTTACAGCTCATGAAAACCACAAATCCACAATCTCAGAAAATTAGAATATTACATGCAATCAATAAAACAAGGATTGTACATACCTGTAGAACAATATCTGACCTCTGAAAAGTATATGCATGCATACTTTATGTACTCAGTACTTGGTTTGGGCCCCTTTTGCAGCAATTACTGCCTCAATGCGGCGTGGCATGGAAGCTATCAGCCTGTGGCACTGCTGAGGTGTTATGGAAGACTAGGATGCTTCAATAGCGGCCTTCAGCTCTTCTGCATTGTTCGGTCTCATGTCTCTCATCTTTCTCTTGGCAATGCCCCATAGATTCTCTATGGGGTTCAGGTCAGGCGAGGTTGCTGGCAAATCAAGCACAGTAATCCCATGGTCATTGAACCAGATTTTGGTGCTTTTAGCAGTGTGGGCAGGTGCCAAGTCCTGCTGGAAAATGAAGTCAGCATCCTCATAGAGCTCGTCTGTGAAAGGAAGCATGAAGTGCTCCAAAATCTCCTGGTAGAGGGCTGCGTTGACCCTGGACTTAATGAAGCAAGTGGACCAACACCAGCAGATGACATGGCTCCCTAAATCAACACAGACTGTGGAAACTTCACACTGGACTTCAAGCATCTTGCAGTGTGTACCTCTTCATTCTTCCTTCATACTCTGGGTCCTTGGTTTCCAAATGAGATGCAAAATTTGCTCTCATCAGAAAAGAGGACTTTGGACCACTGAGCAACATACCAGGTCTGTTTTTCTTTAGCCCAGGTAAGACGCTTCTGACGTTTGTTGTTCAGGAGTGGCTTGACAAGAGGAATACGACATTTGAAGCCCATGTCCAGGATCCGTCTGTGTGTGGTGGCGCTTGTGAAAGTCCCCAACACTTTTGAATGGCCTTTTCCTGACAATCCTCTCCAGGCTGCTGTCATCCCTGCTGCTTGTGCACCTTTTTCTTCCACACTTTTCCCTTCCACATAACTTTCTATTAATGTGCTTTGATACAGCACTTTGGGAACATCCAACTTCTTTTGCAATTACCTTTTGAGGCTTTCCCTCCTTATGGATGGTGTCAATGATGGTTTTCTGCACAACTGTCAGGTCATCAGTCTTTTCAATGATTGTGATTCCTACTGAACCAGACTAAGAGACCATTTAAAGGCTCAGGAACCCTTTGCAGGTGTTATGGCTTAATTAGCTGATTAGAGTGGGATACTTTGAGCCTAGAATATTGCACCTTTTCACAATATTCTAATTTTCTGAGATTGTGGATTTGGGGTTTTCATGAGCTGTAAGCCATAATCATCACAATTATGACAAATCACGGCTTGAACTATCTTGCTTTGCATGTAATAAGTCTATCTCATATATTAGTTTCACCTTTTAAGTTGCATTAGTGAAATAAATGAACTTTTGCACAATATTCTAATTTTTCGAGTTTCACCTGTGTATCTATAATTTCTACAGTATGTTTTTAATTAAAAAAAAAACATTTTTTATTGAATTTTCAAACATAGGTATATAGATTGATATAGAATGATATGATTCTACAAAAGTATACATATCCTGTATAGGAACTTGTATAAACATAGGTGGTTTAACCTTTTCTTTTGAAGCAACATGTGTGATTGGCAGTCTTTAGTTCTCTGCCTTAGCTGCACAGTCTCCAAAAGTTGCTGTGTTGCTTGAGAAGATGTTTGAAAACAAAGCAAAAACTTATAGATTTACTTTTAGAACATTAAAACTGGTTTAACTTATACAATAAACCATATAGAAACCTGTAAATTAGAAGGTTCTTACTTTAACATAGCATATGTCTAGTTGTTGTGGAACCAAGTATCACAATTAAAAATTGAAAATATAGTTTCTCAGCTGCCTCGGGTCCATAAGGGGGGGGGGGGGCGTCTATCCCAGATGTGTTTCATTCCCAATGTCATCATGCTTCACGGGGGTATGTCTGGATTTTATTAGCGATTCCCAGTAGAATTTAACATCAAGGAATATAAGAAGTTTATTACGTTTGTAATAGCCATACTGTTCTAGGGGTATGGTTTCTGTGACCTTTGACATCCACTGTTTTTTTGTAGGTGTTTGTATGGACTTCCAATGTTGTGCAACTAATGACCTAGCGCTATTTAAACTTATCTGTATCAGAATAGAAAGTATTTTGTAATTACAGGCTGGTCTCTTATTTAAATAAGGCAACTTCAGGTGTCAACGTAAAATCTGGGCCTACTACTGCCTGTAATATTAGTTCCACAGATTTCCAAAAAGGGGTTATTTTAGGACAGTGCCACCACATATGTAGCATAGCTCCTGTTTCTCCGCAGCCTCTCCAACACAATGGGAAGGAGGAAGGGTAAATCTTATTTAGTCTGGCTGGAGTTAAGTACCAGCGTAGAAGTATCTTAAAATTAATTTCTATTATTCGTGCTGAAGTGGATGATTTTTGTGTGTTATTATATATCTTCCACCATTCTTTCTCTTCTAATTGTAGGTTTAGTTCATTTTGCCATTGGGTAGCATACGTTGGGATTGGGGATAGTCGTACGTTATCAAGTGTGTTCCTTGCAAGTGAAAGGGTACCTCTGAGCAGTATGGATGATAGACATAGTTGTTCAAATGATGTAGGGGGTCTAACTAAATTTTCTCTAAATTGGTTGATGAGTATAAAGTGGTTTAGTTGGGAGTTTTGTAGCTATGACAAAAAGACTCTGTTTAGTATGTTTGACAAGCTGTGGCACGGTTTTAGTGTACCTCGGTCTAGGAGTGTGATAATGGGTACCGAATCAGGGAGTTCCCATGTGACTATGGTTTTCCCTAAATGTTCGTAGCCGCCTGTGAGTTCCATATTTGGTGATATTAGTGTAAGTGGGGATTGTGGTGAAGAGAGTTTCGGGAAATATCGGACCAGGTAGTCCCAAGTGTCAAATATATGCTTGTAAAAGGGTGATTTGTGACATATGGGTGGTCTAAAGTCTTTTGGGATCCAGCATATTGAACCAGGTTTAGGGGCTCTAATGACACCTAAGCTTTCGTGTCTCTTTTGCTATGCCAGTTCAGTATATGTTGAAGAGCTATAGAATGATAATACGTTTCTAGTTTCGGTACTCCCAATCCCACTCCTCTGAGAGGACGATACTTGTGACTGCATTTATACGAGGTCTTATTCGACCCCAAATAAATAAATTAATAGATCTTTGGAGCTGTTGAAGGCATTATTTTGGTATTGTGAGTGGTATCGTCTGAAAGATATAAAGTATTTTTGGAAGGGTCATCATCTTTATTGCTTGGACTCTGCCCCTCCATGACAGTGGTTTGTCTTGCCACGTATGCAGGGTAGGCTGTATAGAGGTTTGTAATGCTTTATAATTATCGTCAAATAGTTGTAATATTTTGGGAGTTAGTAGCACTCCTAAGTATTTTAGGTGGGTGTTTTGTAGGGGCAAATAATCTTAATATTGCTGAAGTCTTTTGGATGTAAGGAGATATCAAGGATTTCCGACTTTTGTTTATTAATTAAAAAGTTTGATCATTTACCAAAGTTGTTGAATTCTTCTAAAAGTGCTGGTAAAGACTGGCTAGGCGATGTTAATGTGAGCAGAACGTAGACACTTTATACTGATTTGGGCCTATAGTTGCTCCTTCTATGTTTGGATTTGTTTGTATGTGTGATGCTAATGCTTCATTTGTGTATGTTTAATAATTTTTATTAACTTTTAAAAATATTTTATATGTAATATTTCAATAATGCGTCTTAAAGGGACGTGCACATCTGGAGCACCACATAACAGGAAATAGTGCTGCCATCCAGTGGTCTTGCTAATGTATAATATCGTTGCTAAACTGCTGCCATATAATGCTGCAGTGCAGACAGATGCACACTCCTGAACTTACCTTTCTTGCTTTTCAACAAAGGATAACAAAAACACAAAGACAATTTGATAAAAGAAGTAAACTGGAAGGTTGTTTAAAATTGTATGTTCTATCTGAATCATGAAAGAAAAATGTGTGGGTTTATGTCCCTTTAAGGATATACAATTTCCATGTGTGCTAACCTGACTGCGTTAAAATCTAAATCCCGAAAAACAATGGGCAAAACACTTATTTTTAAATTCCTATGTTCTTCACATAGAATATAATTTTTTTTTAAATTAAATATATATTTCTATATATCTGATACTGTTCATGTAAAATAGATATCTATGCTATATATCTATATCTTGGAGACCAAGCTGATTTAATCCTGCTATGTGACTAATCCATTTGATATTAGTCAGGTAACGAAACTAGTCAGGTAATGAAACTAGTCAGGTAATGAAACGTCATGGGATGTTGTATATATCTATAGGAATAGATATACAGGTATAAGATATAGATATACAGGTGTGTGTATATATATATATATATATATATATATATATATATATATATATATATATATATATATATATATACTGACAGGTAGCCCTCAGTTTACGCCGGGGTTAGGTTCCAGAAGGAATGGTTGTAAATCGAAACCGTTGTAAATTGAAACCCAGTTTATAATGTAAGTCAATAGGAAGTGAAGGAGATAGGTTCCAGGCCCCTCTCAAAATTGTCATAAGTAACACCTAATACATTATTTGAAAAGCCTTTAAATGATAGACAGCATTATAAACCTAATAAAATAATCACACAACACAGAATATATCATTAAACTTAAGTTAAATAAACAAAAACTTTTGCTAGACAGCATTTTAAACCTAATAAAATAATCACACAACACAGACTTCACTTGCATTTTTCTGCAAACGGTTCTTTCTATGCATTCCAATCTGGACTGAGTTATAGACAGGAAGACCTTGTTCCTTTGAAAGCTGCTAGATAGCTCAGGTCTGGTAAAAACTGATTAATTTCAGCTTGCTTGGCTTTGCTGCGACACAAGCGGACAGCTCCACCTACTGGCTATTTTATTAAATGCACTGCTTCTCAATGCTTTTCAATAGCAGTCACATGACTGGAAAAAAGGTTGTTATTCTGAAACGGTGTAAATTGAACCGTTGTGAAACAAGGGTCACCTGAATATATATATATATATATATATATATACACACAGTATATATACTGTATGTAATGTGTGTGTATTTAAAATAAAAAGTACAATTATCCTGAAGAACATTGGAATGTTACTTTTTTGTCTCACGTAACAGTTAACCAGAGCTCTGAAGTTGTGCTCACACGACGCATATTAAATTCGGTTGCGCTCAAACACACGTTTACTTTCAACTCGTAATACACACGCTACTTCCGATGCGTGCAGAGTTGCAAAATACCCTTTATTGCTCGTGCACAACAGTTACCGCGTCACTCGTCACTCAAGCCCTTAATTGGGTTTTGATTTCATTTACTAGAACCAGTTATTTTGTATACAAAAATAAACTTCAAGTTACAATTCCCCATGCATTTTAAACTCTGTAGCTTGAATAAAAAGCCATTAGAAACACATTAAAGGGACAGTCTAATCAAAATTAAATTTTCATGATTAAGATAGGGCATGTCATTTTAAACATTGAACTTTCCCATTTACTTTTATCATCAAATTTGCTTTGTTCTCTTGGTATTCTTTGTTAAAGGCTAAGCCTAGGTAGGCTCATATACTAATTTCTAAGTCCTTGAAGGACGCCTCTTATCTGAATGCATTTGACAGTTTTTCACAGCTAGAGGGTGTTAGTTCATGTGTGCCATATAGATAACATTGTGCTCACACCCATGGAGTTAAGTATGAGAGGGCACTGATTGGCTAAAATGCAAGTCTGTCAAAAGAACTGAAATAAGGGAGCAGTCTGCAAAGGCTTAGATACAAGGTAATTACAGAGCTAAAAAGTATATTAATATAATCGTGTTGGTTATGCAAAACTGTGGAATGGGTAATAAAGGGATTATCTATCTTTTTAAACAATAAAAATTCTGGAGTAGACTGTCCCTTTAAGGGAACAGATTTTACAGTACACTGTCCCTTTAATCACTAAAAAACTATGTTATTTTTTTTATCTCTTCTTTGAAATAAATTAATATGTTTAAAAATAAAATTGTTTACAGCTTGTACTGAATATAATTAGATATCATAAAGGGCTATGCATTGTTATTCAGTATAAAATACAATGAAGCATTTTATATATATATATATATTTTTATGTTTGTTTTTTGTTTTGTTTTTTTCAACCGGCTTGTTGTCATACATCTCTATAAGTGACCAGCAGAGGGCACACTATTATATATTTTGCAGCTCTGATATTAATGAAATAACCACTTTACATTCTAAGCAGGGCAAACAAAAAAATGAACGTTTCTCTTTCTACAAACTATTTAAAGGAACTGCAAGGATTGTTGACAACGGAGATAATTTAATTTTATATTCAAATTCAATCATACTCATTAATGGGGCTCTGTATAAGCTTCCGTTAGATAGATCATATTAATTTTATGATCACTGGAAGACTTTACCCATAAAAGCAAACAAATCTCTGGTGCATTGTACAAAGTAAGCTTTACAAGATAAGACCTCATTATCAAGAAATTCATGAGAATGATAAAAGCAGTGAATATAATACATACACGTAGAAAACAGAAAAAGCAAAAATTAGCTTTGGCAGTTTCACGTGTAGGAGTTAACCCTTTAGTGACCAGACATTTTTACATTTTCTGACTGTTTGGGACCAGGGCTATTTTTACATTTCTGCAGTGTTTGTGTTTAGCTGTAATTTTCTTCTTACTCATTTACTGTACCCACAGATATTATATACTGTTTTTCTCGCCATTAAATGGACTTTCTAAAGATACCATTATTTTCATCATATCTTATAATTTACTATAAAAATATATAAAATATGATGAAAAAATTGAAAAAACAAACTTTTTCTAACTTTGACCCCCAAAATCTGTTGCACATCTACAACCACCAAAAAACACCCATGCTAAATAGTTTCTAAATTTTGTCCTGAGTTTAGAAATACACAATGTTTACATGTTCTTTGCTTTCTCTGCAAGTTATTGGGCAATAAGTACAAGTAGCACTTTGCTATTTCCAAACCATTTGTTTTTCCAAATTAGCCATAGCTACATTGTAACACTGATATCTGTCAAGAATCCCTGAATAACCCTTCACATGTATATATTTTTTTTAGTAGACAACCCAAAGTTATTGATCTAGGCCCATTTTGGTATATTTCATGCCACCATTTCACCTCCAACTGCAATCAAATAAAAACAAATTGTTCACTTTTTCACAAACTTTAGGTTTCTCACTGAAATTATTTACAAACAACTTGTGCAATTATGGCACAAATGGTTGTAAATGCTTCTCTGGGGTCCCTTTAGTTTAGAAATAGCAGACATATATGGCTTTGGCATTACTTTTTGGTAATTAGAAGGCCGCTAAATGCAGCTGCGCACCACACTTGTATTATGCCCAGCAGTTAAGGGGTTAATTAGGTAGCTTGTAGGGTTAATTTTAGCTTTAGTGTAGAGATCAGCCTCCCACCTGACACATCCCACCCCCTGACACCTCCTCAAACAACTCTCTTCCCTCCCCCCACCTCACAATTGTCACTGCCATCTTTTTTAATTAAAACATTTTTAAAATTGATTCTGCAGTGTTGGATCCCCCCTTAGCCCCCAACCTCCCTGACCCCCCCCCCCCCATAGAGCTCTCTAACCCTCCCCCCTCTACCTATTTGCCGCCATCTGGCAGCTGTCTGCTAGTACCCAGTTTGCCAAAAAAATGGGTTTTATTATATATAATAAAATATTTTTTGTAGTGTAGCTTTCCCCGCTCAATACCCTACCCCCTCCCATATTCCTTGCCCAATATTTATTCCTCCCCCTCCTTATCCCTCATTCCAATGCATTTCCAATATATTTATGTAAATGTGGTGTGCACGCGTGCTCACACACCAGCGCCAACCCCCCGCCGCACTCCCGACTCGTGGTGCACACTTCATGGGACCAGATCAGAAAATTGACCAATGATGGGATGCCCACCCGCCTCCCTGCAACAGCTCCCACCCACCAACGATCAGAACCATCGATGACACAGAGTGGCCCTCTCTTCATCGGTGGGTAAAAAAGGGTATTGCAGTGATGCCCCAATATTGCTTCCAGCGCATGAAACCACAGAGGACGTGTCAGGTACATCCTTGGTCCTTGGACGTGCCTGACATGTCCTTGGTCATTCAGAGGTTAAAGGGATACTAAACCCATTTTTTTTTTTCTTTCATGATTCAGATAGGGCATGTAATTTTAAGCTTAGTACATGGCCCATTTTTGGTTCAGCACCCTGGGTAGCGCTACTTTTAGCCACCAATCAGTAAGTGCTACGTAGGTGCTGAACTAAAAATGGTCCGGCTCCTAAGCTTACATTCCTGCTTTCCAAATAAAGATACCAAGAGAACTAAGAGCATTTTATAATAGGAGTAAATTAGAAAGTTGCTTAAAATTACATGCTCTATCTGAATTATGAAAGAAAAAAAAATGTGGGGTTAGCATCCCTTTAAAGGAACATTAAAAAGGGAAAAGAAACCCACATTTTTTTCTTTCATGATTGATAGAGCATGCAATTTAATACAAATTTCCAATTTACTTCTATTATCAAATTTGGTTTATTCTGTGGGTATCCTTTGTTGAAGGAGTAGCAGTGCACTACTGGGAGCTAGCAGAACACATCAGGTGCAGTGTTAATTTTGGCAGCAAATTTCTATTTAGTCTTAGTTTTAGTCTTTTGACTAAAATTCCATTTTAGTTTTAGTCGTATTTTAGTCATCTGAATTGTTTTAGTTTTAGTCTAGTTTTAGTCGACTGAATCTCCAGTAGATTTTATTCGACTAAAATCTTAGGGGTGTAGTTAAAGTGTAATGCATTATTTAAGCATTTCTCTATAATTTGCAAACTGATTATATACTCCAGAAGTAAACATAACACCTGTTAATATTTATGGTATTAAGGTTTAAACATGCAATACAGACACAGATTTAGCCGTTGTGATATGTAACATCTTTATTAAGCTTAAAATTAAATAAAACCAAGTTTCATAAACAAACAGAAGTGTAACTTTAAAATATAAAAAACCCTGTAAACTGTATTGGCTGTATTGAACAAATTACCCATAATAAAAACTTTAACAGTTCTCTGTTACTAATTAAAACAAGTGTTAAGTAACTCAACACAACAAAATGTTTCTGCAGCTAGCACAGGCACAGCATAACTTAAACCCATATTCGTGGGTTATGCTTATTTCTATAGGAAGAATCAATTCATTGTTCACAGATTCGAAAACAATTTGGCAACGATATTAGCACTGCTCTAGAACTTCCAAACTCATTATATACTCCTGGAGTAAAGGTTTATTAACCTGTTTCTATTTATGGCATTAAGGTTTGAACATGCAGTACAGATTTAACAGATTTACCTGTTGTGGTATATAACATGTCTTTATTTATCTTAAAATTTAATAAAATTAGGTTTTGTAAAATTTACAAAAAACAGTAATTGGATATGGATTGATTATAACACCTTGCATAAAATGTTTTTGTCAGCAAATTTTGATTTAGTTTTAGTCATAGTCTTTTGACTAAAATGCAATTTTGATTTAGTTTTAGGCATAGTCTTTTGACTAAAATGCCATTTTAGTTTTAGTCGTATTTTAGTCACCAGAATTTCATTAGTTTTATAGTCATTTTAGTCTAGTTTTAGTCGACGAAATTAACACTGATCAGGTGAGATAATTACAGCAGTCATATACTTCCAGCCACCAATCAGCAGATAGTTCCTGTGTGATATTGAGATTATCAGTTGGTATGAACCATATCAACCTGTTATGTGCACAATGGTAGAGTCAGGAAGTGCCTCTTGCATAGTGTGTGTGTGCATAGATTCTTAATAAAGTTTACAGTTATGAAGACCTGTGCTTGATCCCACTTCTAGTAGCAAAAAAGATTTGTTCCAGCCACCAATAGTTAAAAAACCTTTATTTCTTCATATAGGGTCTTTTGTCAAAAGACCCTATATGAAGAAATAAAGGTTTTTTAACTATTGGTGGCTGGAACAAATCTTTTTTGCTACTTGAAGTATTTGCAGGATAAGGCAGATCCTGGGTTCCGTGCCCCACAAGCCACATATCTGTTGGTGCTGTTTTCCACACTTTGCTTTGAGGACTTGATCCCACTTCTGACACCATGTTTTATCTTAGTTTATATAAGGAGATCAAGCACAGGTCTTCATAACTGTAAACTTTATTTAGAATCTATGCACACACACACTATGCAAGAGGCACTTCCTGACTCTACCATTGTGCACATAACAGGTTGATATGGTTCACACCAACTGATAATCTCAATATCACAAAGTTCCCAGTAGTGCAGTTAGGGTTGCCACCTCAGCCATGTTTTCCTGGACACTTATGAGTTATACATACTGCTGGGTGTGCAGGTAGAAACATGAATTTCCACCCTGGACAGCACACAAATAGTTACACTGAACAACCCTGTTCATGTTCCTCCCTGCACACCCTGCAGCATGTATAAATCATAAGTGTCCAGGAAAACATGGCTGAGGTGGCAACCCTAAGTGCAATGCACTACTACCTAGGTATGCTTTTCAAACATGGATACAATGAAAAGGAAGCAAAACAGAAAATATAATTAAATTGGAAAGTTGTTTAAAGAACCACTAAATACAGTAAAATTGCATAATTAACACGTGCATAATATAAAGACAATTTATTAGTCAAATAAGCAGTAGATTGTTTTTCCTGACAATTATTTTCCCTGTATCATGTGACAGCCATCATCCAATCATAGAGTAGTATACATATACCCTATGACCTTGTGCACATGCTCAGTAGGAGGGGGGTGGAAGTGTTGGTAAGTTCCCACACTTGTTTTGTAGGATTTGACCCCTGACTTTTGATTGCCTTCGAGCATTATTAATGCCCAAAAGCGCTAATATTTTATGCTCCACTTGTAATGTTTAATTATGCATTTCTAAAAAGCAAAACAAAAAAAACTGCAATTAATTTTAATAATTTAATTAGTCTCCTCTTTGATTCATTTCTACTTCCCCTATTGAGGGTGAAATACATGGAATGCAAATGTCTGACACTCCTACGTGCTGCACAGTAATTGGTTGATATGTACAGGAATTTGTATATATCAGGTGCTTATTGGCCACAGTGTAGAAAGTAAGATAATTAAAGGGATACTAAACTCATTTTTTTCTTTAATGATTCAGATAGAGCGTGCAATTTTAAGCACTTTTCTAATTTACTCCTATTATCAAATTTTATTTGGTCTATCTTTATATAAATAGCAGGAATATAAAGCTTAAAAGCCGCTTGCTGATTGCTGACTAAATGTAGCCACCAATCAGCAAGTGCTATCCAGGATGCGGAACCTTAAATGGGACAGCTCACTGTTGGAGAGCTGTGATTAATTTCTGATGCACAAATACAAATTTGACTTTAATGTCCCTTTAAATAAACATTTTTACAGTTATATGGAATGTTGAATGTAATGTCCCTTTAAAGAAAAATATAGGATAACCTACAATTTAGGCAATAGTTAACCAGCTTTTTGATAGGAACATGTTAAAATGTACTACAGTATATAGTTTTATTTCAACACAATACACCATTTTTCTATTTCACTTGCAAGAAGAATAATTTCTGGAATAAAAATGTCTCCCATAATAGATTTTCAATGTTCATATTGTATGATTTGCCTTCTCAAACTAGGAACTAATAGGACACCTGCAAAGAACCGCACAGCAATTTTATTTCTCTCTGCTGTGAGGAAATTTGTTCAGATGATAAAAAAGAATCTTCTTTATTTTACAAACTTAATGCATTTTCACTAGTGTGGGGGGAGGAAATAGAATTCTGTTTTATATTCTATTTTTTTATGCATACACTTACTTAATGGCCAATCCAGCCACACATTGCTTTTCTTTGATTAAGCCCAAAAGTCATGCTGTTGTGGTAAAACGGGCCCAGCAGATTCAGAATATGTATGCCATTATTATATTTATATTTCATGGCATGTGAGAAAAAAGGTTACACATAGAACAAGTAGTATCTGTTATCCAAAAGAGGCTAAAATGCTATAAAACTACCGAAACCGCTCCTGTGTCAGATGGGGTCAACAAACGTACATAAAATTATATAACGGGTAGCCCTTAAAAAAGGTGAAACTTTATACCGTGTCACATAAATATAACAATTTATTGTACATATATATAAACACATAAAACGTGTGATACAAGTATAGGTACCTCTTCACTTCCGGTTCTGGTCAACAGTCACACCCGGTTGACCTGTGACATATCTGATGCACCAATGTTTACTGTTTACTTCTGTTTACTTCCGGCGTAAACCGCTAAGAATTAGGGGACATGTAGACAATTTATAAGCTGAGTCTGCTGCATTATAGACCTAGTTAAAAAAATGTAAGTAAAGTCTTTGATATTTTTCTCATTATAGGGATATCTTTAAAGGACACTGAACCCAATTTTTTTCTTTTGTGATTCAGATAGAGCATGCAATTTTAAGCAACTTTCTAATTTACTCCTATTATCAATTGTTCTTAGTTCTCTTGCTATCTTTATTTGAAAAAAAAGGCATCTAAGCTTTTTTTGGGGTTCAGACTCTGGACAGCACTTTTTTATTGGTGGATGAATTTATCCACCAATCAGCAAGGACAACCCAGGTTGTTCACCAAAAATGGGCCGGCATCTAAACTTACATTCTTGCATTTCAAATAAAGATACCAAGAGAATGAAGAAAATGTGATAATAGGAGTAAATTAGAAAGTTGCTTAAAATTCCATGCTCTATCTGAGTCACGAAAGAAAAAAATTGGGTTTGTTGTCCCTTTAAGGTGAATAGTGATTCTAGCAAAGGTAAATACATATAAAAATTATGTATATAAAAAATATATTAAAATTTTAGGGAGCACAATAATTGTAACATGGCTTTAACAATAAACTGCATTAAAGGGATACTAAACCCAATTTCTCTTGTTAGGTGTATCCAGTCCACGGATCATCCATTACTTGTGGGATATTCTCCTTCCCAACAGGAAGTTGCAAGAGGATCACCCACAGCAGAGCTGCTATATAGCTCCTCCCCTAACTGCCATATCCAGTCATTCTCTTGCAAGCTCTCAACATAGCTGGAGGTAGTTAGAGGAAAGTGGTAAAATATAGTTAGTTTTTTCTTCAATCAAAAGTTTATTGTTTTTAAATGGTACCGGAGTGTACTATTTTATCTCAGGCAGCATTTAGAAGAAGAATCTGCCTGCGTTTTTCTATGATCTTAGCAGAAGTAACTAAGATCCACTGCCATTCTCACATATGTCTGAGGAGTGAGGTAACTTCAGAGGGAGAATGGCGTGCAGGGTATCCTGCAATAAGGTATGTGCAGTTAAGTTTTTCTAGGGATGGAATTTGCTAGAAAATGCTGCTGATACCGGATTAATGTAAGTTAAAGCCTAAATACAGTGATTTAATAGCGACTAGTATCAGGCTTGCTATCAGAGGTATATACTCTGATTAATGTGCAATATAAAACGTTTGCTGGCATGTTTAATCGTTTTTATATATATGCTTTGGTGATAAAACTTATTGGGGCCTAGTTTTTTCCACATGGCTGGCTTTATTTTTGCCTAGAAACAGTTTCCTGAGGCTTTCCACTGTTATAGTATAAAGTTACAGTTGGTGCAGTTAAAATTACAAACTGTGACATTCAGCTTCCCTCAGCAGTCCCCTGCATGCTATAGGACATCTCTGAAGGGCTCAAAAGGCTTCAAAAGTAGGAGCTGTGGCAGTTGTTATGACTGTTTAAAAAACATATTTTTCGTTTTGTTAATCTGTTTTTTGTATTAAGGGGTTAATCATCCATTTGCAAGTGGGTGCAATGCTCTGCTAACTTGTTACATAAACTGTAAAAATGTTGTTAGTTTAACTGCCTTTTTTCACTGTTATTTCAAATTTTGGCAAAATTTGTTTCTCTTAAAGGCACAGTAACGTTTTTTTTTTATATTGCTTGTTAACTTGATTTAAAGTGTTTTCCAAACTTGCTAGTCTCATTGCTAGTCTGTATAAACATGTCTTACATAGAGGAAACTCCTTGTTCACTATGTTTAAAAGCCATGGTAGAACCCCATAGGAGAATGTGTACTAAATGTATTGATTTCACTTTAAACAATAAAGATCAGCTGTTATCTTTAAAAGAATTATCACCAGAGGTCCATCTGTCCAAAGGTATAACCTTTCGCAGGCCAGATTGGACAATTGTAACAACAGATGCCAGCCTTCTAGGTTGGGGTGCAGTCTGGAATTCCCTGAAGGCTCAGGGATCGTGGACTCAGGAGGAGAAACTCCTCCCAATAAATATTCTGGAGTTAAGAGCAATATTCAATGCTCTTCTAGCTTGGCCTCAGTTAGCAACCCTGAGGTTCATCAGATTTCAGTCAGACATCATCACAACTGTGGCTTACATCAACCATCAAGGGGGGACCAGGAGCTCCCTAGCGATGTTAGAAGTCTCCAAGATAATTCGCTGGGCAGAGACTCACTCTTGCCATCTATCAGCGATCCATATCCCAGGTGTAGAGAACTGGGAGGCGGATTTTCTAAGTCGTCAGACTTTTCATCCGGGGGAGTGGGAACTCCATCCGGAGGTGTTTGCTCAATTGGTTCATCGTTGGGGCACACCAGAATTGGATCTCATGGCGTCTCGCCAGAACGCCAAGCTTCCTTGTTACGGATCCAGGTCCAGGGACCCAGAAGCGACGCTGATATATGCTCTAGCAGCACCGTTGTTCTTCAACCTGGCTTATGTGTTTCCACTGTTTCCTCTGCTCCCTCGACTGATTGCCAAAATCAAACAGGAGAGAGCATCAGTGATCTTGATCGCGCCTGCGTGGCCACGCAGGACCTGGTATGCAGACCTGGTGGACATGTCATCCTTTCCACCTTGGCCTCTGAGACAAGACCTTCTACTACAAGGTCCTTCCAATCATCCAAATCTAATTTCTCTGAGACTGACTGCCTGGAGATTGAACGCTTGATTTTATCAAGGCGTGGCTTCTCCGAGTCAGTCATTGATACTTTAATACAGACACAAAAGCCTGTAACCAGGAAAATCTACCATAAGATATGGCGCAAATATCTTCATTAGTGTGAATCCAAGAATTACTCATGGAGTAAGGTTAGGATTCCTAGGATATTGTCCTTTCTCCAAGAGGGTTTGGATAAAGGATTATCAGCTAGTTCTTTAAAGGGACAGATTTCTGCTCTGTCTATCCTTTTGCACAAGCGTCTGGCAGAGGTTCCAGACGTCCAGGCATTTTGTCAGGCTTTGGTTAGAATTAAGCCTGTGTTTAAACCTGTTGCTCCTCAATGGAGCTTAAACTTGGTTCTTAAGGTTCTTCAAGGAGTTCCGTTTGAACCCCTTCATTCCATTGATATCAAACTTTTATCTTGGAAAGTTCTGTTTTTGATGGCTATTTCCTCGGCTCGTAGAGTCTCTTAGTTATCAGCTTTACAATGTGATTCTCCTTATCTGATTTTCCATATAGATAAAGTAGTTCTGCGTACAAAACCTGGGTTTTTACCTAAGGTAGTTTCCAACAAGAATATCAATCAAGAGATTGTTGTTCCATCATTGTGTCCTAATCCTTCTTCAAAGAAGGAACGTCTTTTACATAATTTGGACGTAGTCCGTGCTTTAAAGTTTTACTTACAAGCGACTAAAGATTTTCGTCAAACATCTTCCCTGTTTGTTGTTTACTCTGGACAGAGGAGAGGTCAAAAGGCTTCGGCAACCTCTCTTTCTTTTTGGCTTCGGAGCGTAATACGCTTAGCCTATGAGACTGCTGGACAGCAGCCCCCTGAAAGGATTACAGCTCATTCTACTAGAGCTGTGGCTTCCACCTGGGCCTTTAAAAATGAGGCTTCTGTTGAACAGATTTGCAAAGCGGCGACTTGGTCTTCGCTTCATACCTTTTCAAAATTTTACAAATTTGATACTTTTGCTTCTTCGGAGGCTATTTTTGGGAGAAAGGTTCTACAGGCAGCGGTCCCTTCCGTTTAAGTACCTGCCTTGTCCCTCCCTTCATCCGTGTACTTTAGCTTTGGTATTGGTATCCCACAAGTAATGGATGATCCGTGAACTGGATACACCTAACAAGAGAAAACATAATTTATGCTTACCTGATAAATTTATTTCTCTTGTGGTGTATCCAGTCCACGGCCCGCCCTGTCCTTTTAAGGCAGGTCTAAATTTTAAACTACAGTCACCACTGCACCCTATGGTTTCTCCTTTCTCGGCTAGTTTCGGTCGAATGACTGGATATGGCAGTTAGGGGAGGAGCTATATAGCAGCTCTGCTGTGGGTGATCCTCTTGCAACTTCCTGTTGGGAAGGAGAATATCCCACAAGTAATGGATGATCCGTGGACTGGATACACCACAAGAGAAATAAATTTATCAGGTAAGCATAAATTATGTTTTTTTTCTTTCATGATTCAGATAGAGCATGAGATTTTAAGCACCTTTCTAATTTACTCCTATTATCAATTTTTCTTTGTTCTCATGCTATCTTGATTTGAAAAAGCAGTACTGTAAGCTTTAGAGCCGGACCATTTTTTGTTCAGCACCTGGGTAGCACTTGCTGATTTGTGGCTAAATGTAGCAAACCAATCAACAAGCTCTACCAAGGTGCTGAATTAAAAATGGGCCGGCTTCTAACCTTTTATTACTGCTTTTTCAAATAAAGATAACATGAGAACAAAGAAAAATTGATAATAGGAGTAAATTAGAAAGTTGCTTAAAATTGAATCAATAAAATCTGAATCATGAAAGAAAAAATGTGGGGTTAGTATCCCTTTAATCACAATTATATTATAGAAATGCCTTGATTATAAAAATGTTATATCAAAAATATATTATACAAAAAATAATTATAAATCCATTATTATACAATTTATTGTTAAACACAAAATGTGAACATATTTATGACCTTTTTTAAGGGCTACCATTTATATAGATAAAGGCAACAAACTATGTAAAAAAAAAAAAAAGTATATTTTTGATTTTAGTAAGTAATATTGAAAATGGTCAGGTAACCACTGTTCTTACTGTGATTACCTTACTAAATTGTTATCAAGGGTAGCCATTTTTGGTATATATAATGCCAACATTTGACTGCTAAATGCAATCAAATAAAAAAAAAAAATGTTGACATTTTCACAAACTTGTTGGTTCTCACTGAAATTATTTACATATCACATATGCAGTCATAACATAAATTGTTGTAAAATCTTCTCAGGAATCCTCTTTGTTTAGAAATAGCAGACATGCAGGGCTTGCCATTGCCTTTTGGTAATTAGAAGGCCACTAAGTGCACCACACTTCTGAAATTCCCGGCAGTTAAGGGATTTATCAGGTAGCTTGTAAGGTTAAGTTTAGCTGTAGTGTAGAGATTACCTTCCCACCTTATACCTCCCACCCCCTGATTCCTATCTGATCCCTCCTAAACAGCTCTCTTCCCTCACTCACCCCTACTGGTCACCACCTCTAACTACTATCTGTCATCATAGGTACTGGCAGCTGTCTGCCAGTACATATACATTCTCACCTTTTTTATTTAAAAAAAAATCTTGTTTCTATAGTGTAGCAGCCCTCCCCACCTTCCCTCTCCCAACACATTTTCTGTAGGTAGAGTCTCTCTCTCTCTCTCTCTCTCTCTCTCTCTCTCTCTCTCTCTTTCTCTCTTTCTCTTTCGCTCTTTCTCTTTCGCTCTTTCTCTTTCTCTCTTTCTCTTTCTTTCTTTCTCTCTTGCTCTTTCTCTTTCTCTCTTGCTCTTTCTCTCTTTCTCTTTCTCTCTTTCTCTTTCTTTCTCTTTCTTTCTCTTTCTCTCTTTCTCTTTCTTTCTTTCTCTTTCTCTCTTTCTCTCTTTCTCTCTTTCTCTCTTTCTCTCTTTTTTTTTGTCTCTCTTTCTTTTTTTTTCTCTTCTCCATCCCTCCCTCTCGCTGTAGAAATCTTTTTCTGCAGTGTAGCGGTCACACCCACCTGACCCTCTCTGTATCGGTGATCTTCTGTCCTGCTATTTCAGCACTTTTTAAAAAAATGTATATAAATTATTTTAAATTATTATACATACAGTATGTATAATATTTTAATTAGTTTATATTATTTTTTTAAATGTAATATAACAATAACAGAAGAAGACCACTTACCCCAATTGATTTCTTATAGTAGTCTCAGGATGCTATTGGGCAACAGCTCATACCTAATAAAAAATAAATAAAAATGTTGTCATGGGGGCGGACAGGGGGACCAGCCAAAGATTGAATTCAATGACTCCATTGAAGCAAAGGTAATTTTAACCTTTATTGTCATTTTTAGCTACAGATAAAAAATTACATGAAGACTTAACAGGATACTAAACCCACATTTTTTCTTTCATGATTTGGATAGAGCATGCAATTTTAAGTAACTTTCTAATTTAGTGCTATTATCAATTTTTCTTCGTTCTCTTGCTAGCTTTATTTAAGAAGCCTGGAATGTAATGCCGGGCCATTTATGGTTGAGAACCTGGGTTATGCTTGCTTATTGGTTTGCTAAATGAAGCCACCAATAAGCAATCTCTATCCATGGTGCTGAACCTAAAATGGGCCGGTGTTCTATCAGATTCTGCTCCTTTGTTAGAATCTGCTCCCTCTGACTGCGCATGCTCTGTATGACGTAATCGCACTCCACATATGTTTGATTGACATAATCACATTCCGCACGTTCCTATTTAACATATGTGAAGTGCGATTACGTCATACAGAGCATGCGCAGTCAGAGGGAGCAGAATCTGATAGAACACCGGCTTCTAAGCTTTAAACTCCTGCTTTTTAAATAAAGATAGCAAAAGAACAAAGAAAAATTGATAGTAGGAGTAAATTACAAAGTTGCTTAAAATTGCATGCTCTATCTGAATCATTAAAGAAAATATTTGGATTTAGTATCGCTTTAAGTTATATAACTGTATATTTTTACAATAAAGAAATGTATGGTGTTAGCTGTTACAAAATCAGTAAGCATTTAAAGGGACATTAAAACTCAATTTTTTAATTTCATGTTTCAGATAGAGCATATAGTTCTAAACAGCTTTCCAGTTTACTTCTATTATCAAATTTGCCTCATTCTTTTGGTATCCTTTGTTTAAGGAGTAGCAATGCATTACTGGAAGCTAGCTCAACGCATTGGGTGAGCCAATAGCAAGAGGCATTTGAGTACAGCCACCAATCAACAGCTAGCTCCCAGAAGTCCATTGCTGCTCCTGAGCCTACATAGGCATATTTTTTTCAACAAAAGATAGGAAAAGAACAAAACAAATTAGATAATGGAAGTCAACTGGAAAAATGATCAAAATTCCATCCTCTAGTTGAATCATGAACGTTTAATTTACACTTTACTGTTGCTTTAAAGTTATAGCTTTAATAATTGCCTTAGTACCATTATAATGCATTCCTGAAGAAAGCAAACTTTACAGCTCGCATCGGAAATGGTATATAACTATACCTCACTAGGCCCGAGGGCAGTGTCCTTTCAGCAGAAGCTAAATCAGCAGCCATATAGAAGAAAGAAGCGCTGTCTTTCTGTGGCTGTGATTCATCCTTCTCTCATGGTTAGCCTAGCCTGTGCCAGTAAATATGTATTTGCACAGCCTTCTTTTAAAATATGGTAGCAAGTGTTTCTGTATAACAAAACTTTGGCAGCCATCTTGGAAATCGTGCCACCATATTGTAAAACAAAATCCATGCATTTTCCTTAAACTGGGAATCCTTTTTTGCAGCAGGTCACAAAGAGAGACCAGACATGACACAGGTTGAGCCTGGACCCGATCAGGCTAGCGACATACTTGCAACATTATCCGATTGGCTGTGCTTCCTGTCCCTCACGGGCACACAGACCAATGAGATAATGCAAAAATGGCCGATGGCAGATACTCTCCAGAGCGATCTGTTCTAATCAGAGCCTTGGGTGTCGCAACCGCCTCTGGGAACCTAACCATGGGTCCCATCCCCCCACAACGTGCTTTTACCCGCATTCTGTCCAGGAACCTGCAAAAGCACACTTTTGAAACAGCTATAGCTTTTATTAGAAGCATTTTTGCTAATATATGTATATTAGAAAAATGCTTTTATTTAAAACTTAAATGCATCCATGTGGATTCTAATTTTGGATGGAATGTCCCTTTAATAACACCAAAATAATACTAATAATACATTGTGCTAATCGATATTGCAAAGTATTGCACTTTGTTTGTTTTTTGTTGTTGTTATTAAAAAAAACCCGACCATCTATCAGCTTTTCACAGCATGCATGCCGTTCTGTGCATAATTTTCATTATGTCCCGTTCTGATGAGAAATAGAACAAGGCATGAGTGCTAAATGGTCTGTGTATAGTTGAAAAAGAAAGCATTAAATCTGAGTGTGTTTAAATGATTTCTAAATCTGTTTATCCCGTCATGGAGTTTAACTGTCAAATGTAGATAAGGGAATATGCTGGTCGGATGTCATTGATTCTAAAGTAAACTGGTTCCAGTATTCCTAAAAGTTTTGCACTTTTCAAAAATAATAATTAAAAAAAATAATTTCTAGTTTAATTATTTATTGGTTCTTACTTTGAAAATCCTATGAAAAAAGCTTTTATTCTTTTAAAAATCTATATTTGACAACAAATAGACAGTGCTAAGCGACGTTTACTGATCGTTTTTTATGTTATTATTATTATCGGTTATTTGTAGAGCGCCAACAGATTCAGCAGCGCTATATGTTACTATATAAGCATTTAAGTAGCAGCCAAACACACCCGCCTGATAAAGGGGCGAAACGCCTTGTGGAGCTGTTTGCAGTCTGGCAAGACAAGCGGTCTTTTTTTTAAATTGCTTATATATTTGCATTTACTGATTTTCTGTTTTTAAAGGTAGAGTGAATTCAAAATTACACTTTCATGATTCAGATAGGTCATGCAATTTTATACAACTTTCAAATTTAGTTTTATCATCAGATTTGCTTTGTTGTCTTGGTAGTCTTTGTTGAAAGCTAAACCTAGGAAGGGTCAAACGGATTTCTAAACGGTTGAAGGCCGCCTCTTATCTGAATGCATTTGACAATTTTTCACAGCTAGACAGCGCTAGTTCATGTGTGCTATATAGATAACATTGTGCTCACGCCCATGGAGTTACTTATGAGAGGACACTGATTGGCTAAAATGCAAGTCTGTCAAAAGAACTAAAAAAAAGGGGGCAGCCTGCAGAGGCTTAGAGGGTAATCACAGAGGTAAAGTATATTATTAATATAACTGTCAGTTATGCAAAACTTGGGAATGGGTAATAAAGGGATTATCTCTTTAAACAATAAAAAAATCAAGTAGACTGTCCCTTTAATTGTTATTGGTGGGAGGACTGTGTGTTTTATGTTATAAGTGTGTTGGTCTGATCCTGTCAGGGCTCGACAAACCCAGGAGCCAGAGAGCCACTGGATCCTAAAATTTTACCCCTGGCTTCTAACTTTTTGGGCTATTCTCCACATATCTATGTACAACTACCACTATTTGACTTCTAAAAGTATGTCTGGCTCCTAAATTGTTTTACTGGCTCCTAAATTTTTAACAGATTTGTCGACCCCTGCTCTAAGTATATAATTCTACTCTGAATGGTTGAGTATATCAGCAATAGAATTCATTTATTCGTTGTTATTTTGTTATATCATTAGTATTTTGTTATAATTGTCCGTGCACGCTCTATGGTCATTTAAATAAATATATATCTATAAAGTATTGCACTAGAAAAATATGTTTTTGTATTTGATTTATATACTATCTTTATCTCATTGGTATTCTTAAGCGTTTCATAGTTTTCTTTAAGGGACAGTAAAGTCAAAAATAACTTTCATAAGCATTCAGTTTTAAACAACTCTCCAGTTTTTAAGTCTATTATCAAATGTTAGTATCCTTTTTTAAAGCGTAAACACAAGAATAACAATGTACTACTTGGAGCTACCAGAATATACATCTGGTGAGCCAACGACAAGAAGCATATGTGTAGCCTCCGATCACCAGCTAGCTCCCAGCAATGTATCAATTCTTTCTGAGCTAACCTAGGTATTCTCTTCAGTAAACTATACTAAGAGAACAAACATTTCCAGTACAATGCATTATCTGTACTGACAAAATAATTTATAAATATAATTACATTATGTTCCTTTGGTTTTTTTTTTCCTCAGCTCTATAATTGTACATCTTGAAGTGGCCTTTTTAAATAAAATGTAAACTAAAATAAATGTAGATACATAAATAAATAAAATCTATTACACATGTAAAAATATTAGCGTGCATGTAAAAAGTTACTTTAAATATATTTAAACTAATATTAGTTTTATTTAAACTAGGGTTTTTTAAAGTGAAGGTCCACTTTGATGAATTAGTGCCCAGTTTTTAATAATCCTATTAAAAAAAGGGCACTTTAATTCATCAAAATTGACATTTCACTGTTTTCTTCAAAGTCGTACCTTTTAATCCTGAATGCCGCTCCAGCGATTCCCCCGGCCGTCAGAAGCCTCTGCAGACGTCAGAAATGATGAATCAGGCTTCCTCCAATCACAGCTTCCCCCCCCCCCCCCCGGGGAATCTTGGCATGATGCAACGCTGTGATTGAAGGAAGCCGGATTCATCATTTTGGACCCGCGAAGACTGCTTGCGACGGGTGGAGGAAGTGCTGCAGCGGCTGTCAGGATTAAAAGGTAAGTTTTTGAAGAAAACAGTGAAATGTCAATTTTGATAAATTAAAGTGCCCCTGTTTTTAATAGGTTTATTAGAAACCGGGTGCTAATTCATCAAAATGGACCTTCAATTTAAAGTCTTAGATGGAGGGCCTCCCCTCTGATGAAATTTACAAGTCACCCCCCTCCCCCTGCATAATAGATGTTACTTTAATTTTATTTTTCTTGAAAGGAAATTGTAACATTTATTTCTCCAACATAGGTGTGTCCGGTCCACGGCGTCATCCTTACTTGTGGGATATTCTCTTCCCCAACAGGAAATGGCAAAGAGCCCAGCAAAGCTGGTCACATGATCCCTCCTAGGCTCCGCCTACCCCAGTCATTCTCTTTGCCGTTGTACAGGCAACATCTCCACGGAGATGGCTTAGAGTTTTTTAGTGTTTAACTGTAGTTTTTCATTATTCAATCAAGAGTTTGTTATTTTCAAATAGTGCTGGTACGTACTATTTACTCAGAAACAGAAAAGAGATGAAGAATTCTGTTTGTATGAGGAAAATGATTTTAGCAACCGTAACTAAAATCCATGGCTGTTCCACACAGGACTGTTGAGAGCAATTAACTTCAGTTGGGGGAACAGTTTGCAGTCCTTTGCTGCTTGAGGTATGACACATTCTAACAAGACGATGTAATGCTGGAAGCTGTCATTTTCCCTATGGGATCCGGTAAGCCATGTTTATTACGATTGTAAATAAGGGCTTCACAAGGGCTTATTTAGACTGTAGACCTTTTTTGGGCTAAATCGATTGATATTAACACTTATTTAGCCTTGAGGAATCATTTATTCTGGGTATTTTGATATAATAATATCGGCAGGCACTGTTTTAGACACCTTATTCTTTAGGGGCTTTCCCAAAGCATAGGCAGAGTCTCATTTTCGCGCCGGTGTTGCGCACTTGTTTTTGAGAGGCATGGCATGCAGTCGCATGTGAGAGGAGCTCTGATACTTATAAAAGACTTCTGAAGGCGTCATTTGGTATCGTATTCCCCTTTGGGTTTGGTTGGGTCTCAGCAAAGCAGATACCAGGGACTGTAAAGGGGTTAAAGCTTAAAACGGCTCCGGTTCCGTTATTTTAAGGGTTAAAGCTTCCAAAATTGGTGTGCAATATTTTCAAGGCTTTAAGACACTGTGGTGAAAGTTTGGTGAATTTTGAACAATTCCTTCATGTTTTTTCGCAATTGCAGTAATAAAGTGTGTTCAGTTTAAAATTTAAAGTGACAGTAACGGTTTTATTTCAAAACGTTTTTTGTACTTTCTTATCAAGTTTATGCCTGTTTAACATGTCTGAACTACCAGATAGACTGTGTTCTGAATGTGGGGAAGCCAGAATTCCTATTCATTTAAATAAATGTGATTTATGTGATAATGACAATGATGCCCAAGATGATTCCTCAAGTGAGGGGAGTAAGCATGGTACTGCATCATTCCCTCCTTCGTCTACACGAGTCTTGCCCACTCAGGAGGCCCCTAGTACATCTAGCGCGCCAATACTCCTTACTATGCAACAATTAACGGCTGTAATGGATAATTCTGTCAAAAACATTTTAGCCAAAATGAACCCTTGTCAGCGTAAGCGTGGATGCTCTGTTTTAGTTACTGAAGAGCATGACGACGCTGATATTAATATCTCTGAAGGGCCCCTAACCCAATCTGAGGGGGCCAGGGAGGTTTTGTCTGAGGGAGAAATTACTGATTTAGGGAACATTTCTCAGCAGGCTGAATCTGATGTGATTACATTTAAATTTAAATTGGAACATCTCCGCATTTTGCTTAAGGAGGTATTATCCACTCTGGATGATTGTGAAAATTTGGTCATCCCAGAGAAACTATGTAAAATGGACAAGTTCCTAGAGGTGCCGGGGCTCCCAGAAGCTTTTCCTATACCCAAGCGGGTGGCGGACATTGTTAATAAAGAATGGGAAAGGCCCGGTATTCCTTTCGTCCCTCCCCCCATATTTAAAAAATTGTTTCCTATGGTCGACCCCAGAAAGGACTTATGGCAGTCAGTCCCCAAGGTCGAGGGAGCGGTTTCTACTTTAAACGAACGCACCACTATTCCCATAGAAGATAGTTGTGCTTTCAAAGATCCTATGGATAAAAAATTAGAAGGTTTGCTTAAAAAGATGTTTGTTCAGCAGGGGTACCTTCTACAACCCATTTCATGCATTGTCCCTGTCACTACAGCCGCATATTTCTGGTTTGATGAACTGATTAAGGTGCTCGATAGTGACTCCCCTCCTTATGAGGAGATTATGGACAGAGTCAATGCTCTCAAATTGGCTAATTCTTTCACTCTAGACGCCTCTTTGCAATTGGCTAAGTTAGCGGCTAAGAATTCTGGGTTTGCTATTGTGGCGCGCAGAGCGCTTTGGTTGAAATCTTGGTCGGCTGATGCGTCTTCCAAGAACAAGCTTCTAAACATTCCTTTCAAGGGGAAAACGCTGTTTGGTCCTGACTTGAAAGAGATTATCTCTGATATCACTGGGGGTAAGGGCCATGCCCTTCCTCAGGATCGGCCTTTCAAGGCAAAAAATAGACCTAATTTTCGTCCCTTTCGTAAAAACGGACCAGCCCAAGGTGCTACGTCCTCTAAGCAAGAGGGTAATACTTCTCAGGCCAAGCCAGCTTGGAGACCAATGCAAGGCTGGAACAAGGGAAAGCAGGCCAAGAAACCTGCCACTGCTACCAAGACAGCATGAAATATTGGCCCCCGATCCGGGACCGGATCTGGTGGGGGGCAGACTCTCTCTCTTCGCTCAGGCTTGGGCAAGAGATGTTCTGGATCCTTGGGCGCTAGAAATAGTCTCCCAGGGTTATCTTCTGGAATTCAAGGGACTTCCCCCAAGGGGGAGGTTCCACAGGTCTCAGTTGTCTTCAGACCACATAAAAAGACAGGCGTTCTTACATTGTGTAGAAGACCTGTTAAAAATGGGAGTGATTCATCCTGTTCCATTGAGAGAACAAGGGATGGGGTTCTACTCCAATCTGTTCATAGTTCCCAAAAAAGAGGGAACGTTCAGACCAATCCTAGATCTCAAGATCTTAAACAAATTTCTCAAGGTCCCATCGTTCAAGATGGAAACCATTCGAACTATCCTTCCTTCCATCCAGGAAGGTCAATTCATGACCACGGTGGATTTAAAGGATGCGTATCTACATATTCCTATCCACAAGGAACATCATCGGTTCCTAAGGTTTGCTTTCCTGGACAAACATTACCAGTTCGTGGCGCTTCCTTTCGGATTAGCCACTGCTCCAAGGATTTTCACAAAGGTACTAGGGTCCCTTCTAGCGGTGCTAAGACCAAGGGGCATTGCAGTAGTACCCTACCTGGACGACATTCTGATTCAAGCGTCGTCCCTCCCTCGAGCAAAGGCTCACACGGACATCGTCCTGGCCTTTCTCAGATCTCACGGCTGGAAAGTGAACGTGGAAAAGAGTTCTCTATCCCCGTCAACAAGGGTTCCCTTCTTGGGAACAATTATAGATTCCTCAGAAATGAGGATTTTTCTAACAGAGGCCAGAATAACAAAGCTTCTGGACTCTTGTCGGATTCTTCATTCCGTTCCTCTTCCTTCCGTAGCTCAGTGCATGGAAGTGATCGGGTTGATGGTAGCGGCAATGGACATAGTTCCTTTTGCGCGCATCCATCTAAGACCATTACAACTGTGCATGCTCAGTCAGTGGAATGGGGACTATACAGACTTGTCTCCAAAGATACAAGTAAATCAGAGGACCAGAGACTCACTCCGTTGGTGGCTGTCCCTGGACAACCTGTCACAAGGGATGACATTCCGCAGACCAGAGTGGGTCATTGTCACGACCGACGCCAGTCTGACGGGCTGGGGCGCGGTCTGGGGATCCCTGAAAGCTCAGGGTCTTTGGTCTCGGGAAGAATCTCTTCTACCGATAAATATTCTGGAACTGAGAGCGATATTCAATGCTCTCAAGGCTTGGCCTCAGCTAGCAAGGACCAAGTTCATACGGTTTCAATCAGACAACATGACGACTGTTGCGTACATCAACCATCAGGGGGGAACAAGGAGTTCCCTAGCGATGGAGGAAGTGACCAAGATTATTCTATGGGCGGAGTCTCACTCCTGCCACCTGTCTGCTATCCACATCCCGGGAGTGGAAAATTGGGAAGCGGATTTTCTGAGTCGTCAGACATTGCATCCGGGGGAGTGGGAACTCCATCCGGAAATCTTTGCCCTAGTCACTCAACTGTGGGGCATTCCAGACATGGATCTAATGGCCTCTCGTCAGAACTTCAAAGTTCCCTGTTACGGGTCCAGATCCAGGGATCCCAAGGCGGCTCTAGTGGATGCACTAGTAGCACCTTGGACCTTCAAACTAGCTTATGTGTTTCCGCCGTTTCCTCTCATTCCCAGGCTGGTAGCCAGGATCAATCAGGAGAGGGCGTCGGTGATCTTGATAGCTCCTGCGTGGCCACGCAGGACTTGGTATGCAGATCTGGTGAATATGTCATCGGCTCCACCTTGGAAGCTACCTTTGAGACGAGACCTTCTTGTTCAGGGTCCGTTCGAACATCCGAATCTGGTTTCACTCCAGCTGACTGCCTGGAGATTGAACGCTTGATTTTATCGAAGCGAGGTTTCTCAGATTCTGTTATCGATACTCTTGTTCAGGCCAGAAAGCCTGTAACTAGAAAGATTTACCACAAAATTTGGAAAAAATATATCTGTTGGTGTGAATCTAAAGGATTCCCTTGGGACAAGGTTAAGATTCCTAGGATTCTATCCTTCCTTCAAGAAGGATTGGAAAAAGGATTATCGGCAAGTTCCCTGAAGGGACAGATTTCTGCCTTGTCGGTGTTACTTCACAAAAAGCTGGCAGCTGTGCCAGATGTTCAAGCCTTTGTTCAGGCTTTGGTTAGAATTAAGCCTGTTTACAAACCTTTGACTCCTCCTTGGAGTCTCAATTTAGTTCTTTCAGTTCTTCAGGGGGTTCCGTTTGAACCCTTACATTCCGTTGATATTAAGTTATTATCTTGGAAAGTTTTGTTTTTAGTTGCAATTTCTTCTGCTAGAAGAGTTTCAGAATTATCTGCTCTGCAGTGTTCCCCTCCTTATCTGGTGTTCCATGCAGATAAGGTGGTGTTACGTACTAAACCTGGTTTTCTTCCGAAAGTTGTTTCTAACAAAAACATTAACCAGGAGATTATCGTGCCTTCTCTGTGTCCGAAACCAGTTTCAAAGAAGGAACGTTTGTTGCACAATTTGGATGTTGTTCGCGCTCTAAAATTCTATTTAGATGCTACAAAGGATTTTAGACAAACATCTTCCTTGTTTGTTGTTTATTCAGGTAAAAGGAGAGGTCAAAAAGCAACTTCTACCTCTCTCTCTTTTTGGATTAAAAGCATCATCAGATTGGCTTACGAGACTGCCGGACGGCAGCCTCCTGAAAGAATCACAGCTCATTCCACTAGGGCTGTGGCTTCCACATGGGCCTTCAAGAACGAGGCTTCTGTTGATCAGATATGTAGGGCAGCGACTTGGTCTTCACTGCACACTTTTACCAAATTTTACAAGTTTGATACTTTTGCTTCTTCTGAGGCTATTTTTGGGAGAAAGGTTTTGCAAGCCGTGGTGCCTTCCATTTAGGTGACCTGATTTGCTCCCTCCCTTCATCCGTGTCCTAAAGCTTTGGTATTGGTTCCCACAAGTAAGGATGACGCCGTGGACCGGACACACCTATGTTGGAGAAAACAGAATTTATGTTTACCTGATAAATTTCTTTCTCCAACGGTGTGTCCGGTCCACGGCCCGCCCTGGTTTTTTTAATCAGGTCTGATAATTTATTTTCTTTAACTACAGTCACCACGGTACCATATGGTTTCTCCTATGCTAATATTCCTCCTTAACGTCGGTCGAATGACTGGGGTAGGCGGAGCCTAGGAGGGATCATGTGACCAGCTTTGCTGGGCTCTTTGCCATTTCCTGTTGGGGAAGAGAATATCCCACAAGTAAGGATGACGCCGTGGACCGGACACACCGTTGGAGAAAGAAATTTATCAGGTAAACATAAATTCTGTTTTTTAGTTTAAATTTGAGGAATTTACATCTGATACAGCCATCCAGGGTTCATACACAGCTCTCAAGAGATGATTCTGCTTAAAGGGATACTGAACCCAAATGTTTTCTTTATTGATTCAGGTAGCGCGTGCATTTTTAAGCAACTTTATAATTTATTGCTATTATCAATTTTTCTTCGTTCTCTTGCTATCTTTATTTAAAAAGCCGGCATGTAAAGCTTAGCAGCCGGCCCATTTTAGGTTCAGCACCCTGGATGGCGCTTGCTTATTGGTGGCTACATTTAACCAGGTTCTGAACCAAAAATGGGACGGCTCCTAAGCTTTACATTCCTGCTTTTAAAATAAAGATACCAAGAGAAAGAAGAAAAATTTGATAAAATCAGTAAATTAAAAAGTTGCTTTAAATTGCTCTATCTGAATCATTAAATCATTTAGTGTCCCTTTAACCAGAAGAGAGCTTTACTCACATTTCAGTTTGCATGTTTGTTACGCCTGGGTTAAACGCAAATTACTAATCAAGACAATAAGTGAAAGTGTGATTGTCTGTTAGTAAAAACCTTTCTATGTTTTGCCAAAGTCAACTGCTGCATGTGATTTCCATAGAAAAGTGCAAAGGGTCTCTGCTAACGTTCTTCCCTTATATGCTCTAGGGTCCCTCACGAAAAAAATGGGTCTTAAGGACCCTAGTGACGAAATGGTACGTCCTCTCTTTTGATCCACATTTCAAAGGGATCCCCACACCTGCCCGCAGCCGCGGAACTTGACTCGCAACTGTGGCAGTGTGTCCGGGGTCAGTCAGAGCCCACGGCAGTCATGTGATTGCTGTGATAGTGAATCACAGCGATCACATGATCACTGTATTACAAACAGTAAACAATGAGGGTGGGCGGCCAAGAGGTGCAGAGGGGATGGAGACGGCACAGCGGCGGAGAGGGGTTGGGAGGGGGATGTGGGGAGCTTCACTACCAAACCAAACTTTGGTAGGGAGAGGGAGGAATGGGAAGTTACTATACAGAAAAATGTCAAATCAAAGTGGTGACGGGGCTACTAAATGATCGGAAGGAGGGGGGAAGGGGAGGGAAGACCACTGTGCTACAGAAAAAAAATATTAGTAAGTAAATACAATTTAAAAATACTCTAATTTGGGTACTGGCAGACACCTGCCAGTTGAAGGGGGATCTTTACACTGCAGGAAAAAAAGCACTAAACTGCTTAGTGACAAGCTGTCTGCCAGTACCTAAGATGGTGGTGTGGGTGGGAGGCAGAGAGAACTATTTGGGAGGGATCAGGAAGGTGGGCAGTGTCAGTTTTGAGGGAAATACCTACATTACAATAATATTACCCTTACCAACTAACTAATTAACCCCTTTAGTGCTGGGAAATTCAGAAATGTGAAACGCAGTTATCAGCCTTCTGATTACCAAAAAGCAATGTCAAATAATGTCTGCTATTTTCAGAACAAAAAGGATCCCAGAGAAGTTTTTACAACCATTTGTGTTATGACTGCACAGGTAGTATGTAAATAAATTCAGTGAGAAACCCAAGGTTTGTGAAAAAGTAAAAAAAAATAATATAACTGTATGATTGAATTTTAAACAACTGTCTAATTTACTTATACTATCAAAATTTCTTCGTTCTCTTGGTATCTTTCTTTAAAAAGTAGGGCCATAAGCTCAGGAGCATGCACGTGTCTGGAGTCTATATGGCAGCAGTTTTGCAAGGATGTTATTCATTTGCAAGAGCACTAGATGGCAGCACTACTTCCTGCCACAAAGTGCTCTAGACACCTACCTAAATATCTTTTCAACAAAGAATACCACAGGAAAGTTGCAAAATGGATGATAGAAGTAAATTGCTATCTTAAAATGTAATTGACTGAACAGCTATCTGTTTAGTGATGTTGTCATCTAATTTGGCAGGGGTAAAATCCTTTAGAAAAGCTTATCAAATGATTTATCTACAAAAAAATAGACCAAAGCAGACTCTAATAGTGATTTTTTTAGATAAAAAAAACATTAGCTAAACATATATTTTTAAAGGTTTTTGATGGACCCAAAGCAGACCATGCCGTGATCTGAGATGTCAAAACAGAAATTGCAGCATATTGTCAGAAAGAACAGGACACATACTAGTGATTTCAGGCTGTTCTCTTCAAACAGCGCTGTGCTCTGGATGCACGGTGTAGTTTTTCCTTAAAACGGTGCAGCCAAAGCAAAGTGCTGTTTGAAGAGACAGTTGAAATATGGAGCAGTGCTGCGAAGCAGAAGCACATTGATCAATGATTGGCTCTCAGGGTTTGTTTGTTTTTTAACCCGGCCCCCTTTTTCCAGTCTGCAAAGCTAGGATGCATGAATGTAACATGTCCTTTTTTATTACTACATTTTTACCTTATAATTATGTGATGTTAGACCAAGAGCAAATGAAAAATAATAATTTGAGACATTTTAAAAACATAACAAAATGTACCTTTCCCTCTGCAGCTAATTTGCAATGCATTTATCTGCTGCAATATATTATACAACTTTGTTACATAATGCACTTTGTCATTTCCTGCCATGTAATAGTCCACACGCCTACCTAGGTATCTCTTCAACAAAAAATACCATGGGAACAAAGCAAAATTTGATACTAGAAGAAAACTGGAAACGTTTTAAAGATTATACGCTCTGTCGGAATTGTTATGTTCTCTGTGTAGTCAGGATTAGAACATTCAGTTGTGTGCTGTTACCTTGTGTCTGATGTCTCTTGCACATATCATGAAGACTCTGCAGCAGGAACTTTACATAACTTTTATTCAGCTACAACCACATGGCTTATTATTCACTAGCAGGTTCCATCAGTAAAACTAACATGGCTTATGATGATGTCACAGAGACCCAGACACACCCAGAGGGTGTGGTGAGCTGAGCTTAAAGCTGCAGCACTTCTAACATATAATTATGAGACAAGGCTAGTGCAAAGACACAGTAAAAGCTGCAGTAATCTTAACATCCCCTTTTTTCTCAAAAACAAAATTAATAAAAATATAAAAAATAAATAAAAATAAAGAACAGACAGTGGATAATATTGTAACATACAAGTAACTAAAACATACACTTGAACTTAGAACAGTTTATCTCTATAGTCTATGTGCACAAGACCTAGGTCGCAGCCTAGATTTTAGTCACAGTTATGTTTTCTGCGATAACTCCGCCTTCAGATTAGGTAATTCCTTGCTGAATAATCTCTCACGGAATCCTCACATTGCCATCTAGAAGGTGGACTTCTGTTTCTAGAGGGCCGTAGAGTATTTGGTTCAGGAAAAATTGTCTGTGGAGGAGTACCCAATGGTTGTTGATCACCTGTGATATTTTGTTGTTGGACAGAATCATTCTGAGGTTGATCTGTTTCAGTTATGTTCATTGCATTTTCATCCTCAGAAGACTCAGGTGGGCACCACACTCCATGCCAGATATCCTCACCATCTGAATCATTTGATATTTGTGTAGCTGGTTGAGATCTATGTCTCATTTGTTCTACATGGCGGGAAACTGTACCACCAGCTTGTAGTTGAACTTTAAACATTCTGTTGCCCATGCCTTGTAGTATGACAGCTGGAATCCATTTATTTGGGCCACGGTAGTTTCTAACCCATACTCTGTCATGAAGAACAAATTCTGAAACGCTAGAAGTGTTCAACTCTTGTTTGGGATGTTCTGGTCTAACTTTATCCAGTGGAGTTCTCAGGCGTCTTCCAAACATTAACATTGCAGGTGATAGCCCAGTAGTGGCATGGGGTGTGTTTCGATAGTTAAACAAAAAATTAGAAAGGGAGTTTGGATTAAATTTTGATTTGTCAGAGACAGCTAAGTGGTATTTTAAAGTTTGTACAAATCTTTCAGCCTGTCCATTAGAGGCTGGAAAATATGGAGCTGTCTTACAGTGTTTGATGTTATTTGTATCTAGAAATGTTTCAAATTCATGTGATATGAACTGTGGACCATTGTCTGAGACTAAAGTTTGTGGCAGTCCAAATCTTGCAAACATACTGGAAAGAATGACAATGGTTTGTTGTGTTGTAGTACTTGACATTTGAACTACTTCTGGCCACTTGGAATGAGCATCCACAGCCACCAAATACATTCGTCCATCCACTGGGCCTGCAAAATCAACATGGATTCTTGTCCAAGGTTCATTTGGCCATGGCCAAGTTTTTGAGGTGTCCCTGCTGGGATTCCGCTGTGTCTGTGCACATGCATTGCAAGCAGCTACATAAGAAGCAATATCTGTATCCAATTTAGGCCACCAAAAATATTCTCATGCTCTTTGCTTCATTTTTACTACACCCTGGTGTGAGCTGTGTAGTAACTTTAATGCTAATGTTTGCAGTAAGTTCGGAATTATCACTCGTGACCCCCATAACAGACAGCCTGAGTCATGCACAATTTCCTTCTTTCTTGTAAAATATGGCTGAAGGTCAGAGCGAACTAC
Organism: Bombina bombina; assembly: GCF_027579735.1. Lineage (NCBI taxonomy): Eukaryota > Metazoa > Chordata > Amphibia > Anura > Bombinatoridae > Bombina > Bombina bombina. The sequence continues at coordinate 64,642,748 of NC_069506.1, forward strand.
TTTAGGCCACCCATGTTGAACAAAAGACTTGATTTCCTGTAAGGTAGAATCAGAGCATGTATAAGTAGCAATCACTTTGGAATTTAGATTTACAGGCTGTGGAGGGGTTTCTATGATTTTAGAAGATGTTGTCATGTGATGTACCATTGGTAATCTAGAAAACATATCCACATTCGTATGATCACTGTGGCATCGATATTTAATGGAGTAGTTGTAAGCTGCCAGCTGAAGTGCATAGAGCAGCTGTTGTGTTGGAGATACCCTTCTGAGGGTGCAGAATGGACAAAAGTGGTTTATGATCCGTGATCAGAGTAAAAGGTCTGCCATATATATAAATGTGGAATTTATTCACAGCCCAAATTATTGCTAAAGCTTCCCGATCAATCTGGGCATAATTTCTCTCCGATGGAGTTAAAGATCTGGACTCAAAAGACACAGGACGTTCAGAACCATCGGGCATAATGTGTGAAAGTACTGCACCTAAACCATATGGTGAAGCATCACAGGCTAGTACTAAAGGCTTCTTAAGGTCATAGTGGACAAGGAGTCTTGATTCCAGAAGAAGTTGCTTAGAGCGTTCAAATGCTCGTGTACATAAGTCAGTCCAGGCTCACTGGTTTTTACTATCTAAAAGACGGTGTAGTGGATATAGTAAATGAGCCAAATTTGGTAAAAATCTGTGATAGTAATTGAGCAACCCCAAATAAGAACGTAGCTGAGATACATTAACAGGGGTGGGAGCATGAACCAGCGCTTTCACTTTTTCAGCAGTTGTGTGGAGACCAGTCTTGTCCACTACATGTGCACAATATTCTAAACTCTTGCAGAAGAACTCACACTTTTCCATGTTAACTTTCAGTCCGAATTCCTGTAGGCGTTGTAAAACAGCTTCAACATTAGCTTTATGAGCAGCATCATTTTCACCAGTGATAAGCATGTCATCTAACATACAGTGGGTATGTGGAATACCTGCCAAGATCTCATCCATTATCCGTTGCCACACTGCAGGTGCTGGGGCACACCATCCGCGTATACTGAAAAAGTCCTTTGTGAGTGTTGATAGTTAACAGGTGTCTGGAGTCTGGATGCACCTCTAATTGTAAGTATGCTTGATGCAAGTCAATTTTTGTAAATTTTTCACCCCCTGCCAGAGAACTAAACAATTCTTCAATCTGTGGTAAAGGATACTGATCCACAAGTAATTGAGGGTTAAGGCCCACTCTGAAATCTCCACAGATGCGAATGTCCCCATTCTTTTTTCTGACAGGAACTATTGGGGAAGCCCATTCACTGCTAGACACTGGAACAATAATCCCCTGATTTCGTAGTCTTTCTAGCTCTGCTTCAATTTTAGGTTTAAGTGCAAATGGTACAACTCTTGGTTTACAAAATTTTGGAATAGCATTTTCTTTTAGGTGAAGCTGAATCTGCTTGTCTTTCACTAAACCTAGGTTCCCATCAAATACAATTTTATATTTGTGCTTTAGTGAATTAATCCAAGAAGAATTTGAATTGCCACTTTGGTCCAGCAGTTTGTTAAGCGGTAACTATTGTGGTAACTTTGGCATGCCCAATGCTTGGATCCAGGATCTACCAAACAAAGGTGGTCCTCCTTTAGGTAAAATGTGGAGGCGTAGCTTTTTAGTTATCCCATTAAATGTCACTGTAGGTGATACACACCCAATAGGCTTTATTATTTCAACTGAATATGTTTGCATGGTGACAGCTGTTGGAACAATTGGTTGCCTTAGTCCCAGGCGGTTCCAGTCAGCAGCTGTGATAACAGAGACTGCTGCTCCTGTATCAACTTCCATAATGAGAGGTCTACCATCTATATTCACCTTTGCTTGCAGTTCTGGAATTTTATTTTCAATGCTGTAGATCTGTAATGTGTATAATGGTTTGTCTTCCTCTTAATCGGTGTGTGGTGTATCTACTTGCACATGAAAAGCTGCACGTGACTTGCTGCCTTTCCCTGTCTAAGGAACTTCTGCACACTCTCTTTGTATGACCAATCTTCCCATACCCATAGCAGGTGCTGTTCCTAAACCTGCAGGCATTTGCTGTGTGATTTGTGTCACCACATCTGTAACAGGCTGTCTGTGACCCTTGTCTAGCTGGATACTGTTTATTTAGGTGCACACTTGTATGAAAAACATCTATTTCCTTATCACAAAATGCCTGTGCTGGGGCCTTGAGCATTTGTGCATCTTTAGCAGCAAGTTCCATGACTGTAGCTATCTCTATAGCACGCTTTAGTGTTAACTCATCCTCTGCTAATAGTCTCTTTTGTACTGTACAGTCCATGAGTCCAATAACAAACATATCACGTAAAGCAGTGTTTAAATAATCCCCAAATCTGCAGCTACTTGCTAGTTTCTTTAAACTGATCACATAAGTTTTAATGTCCTCATGGTGCAATTGCTTGCGTGTGTAAAACTTAAAGCGTTCTGATATCTCCAGAGGCTTAGGTAGGTAGTGGTCAGATAACAGGCAGATCAGGTCAGACAGAGGTTTAGCATTAGGTTTATCTGGTGAGAGAATGTCCCTTAATGTAGTGTAAGCTGCTGAGCCTATAGTTGTCAGAAAAACAGCCACTTGCTTATCAGCTCCTATGTTATTTGCTGTACAATATAGCTCAAACTGTTCAACCCATGTGTCCCATCTGTCTGTGTCTGCTGCAAACACAGGTAAGGTGCCAATAAGTGTCATTATAGGGTCAGACCACAGATCCTCGTCGCCAGCTGTTATGTTCTCTGTGTAGTCAGGATTAGAACATTCAGTTGTGTGCTGTTACCTTGTGTCTGATGTCTCTTGCACATATCATGAAGACTCTGCAGCAGGAACTTTACATAACTTTTATTCAGCTACAACCACATGGCTTATTATTCACTAGCAGGTTCCATCAGTAAAACTAACATGGCTTCTGATGATGTCACAGAGACCCAGACACACCCAGAGGGTGTGGTGAGCTGAGCTTAAAGCTGCAGCACTTCTAACATATAATTATGAGACAAGGTTAGTGCAAAGATACAGTAAAAGCTGCAGTAATCTTAACAGGAATCACAAAAGAAATGGGTTGGGTTTCAAATCCCTTTAAAGTTATCCAACTATACTTTAGAAAGGAACGACCAAGGACGTACAAGGTACGTCCTACAAAAACCGGTCATTAATGACCAAAGACGTATAAGGTCCATCCTACAAAAAACGGTCATTAATGACCAAGGGGTTTTAAGTGCTAGAAGCGATTGTGATCGCTTCCAGACACTTTCAGGGTATTGCAGCGATGCCTCAATATTGTGGCATCGTGCAATACCCTCTGGTAAGCAACCGATGCAGAGAGGGCTACTCTGTGGCCCTCTCTGCATCGGCCAGCGATGGTGCCGATCGTTGGTGGCGTGGGAGGGATAGGAGGGAAGCAAGTGGACGGCCCATCATTGGAGAGAGCTTGATGAGGGTGGGAGGGGGGCAGGAGGGGGTGTGTGAGGGGCGTGAGAGGGGCTGGAGGGGGCGGGAGCGGCTGGGACCGCTACGGTAACGCTAAAGAAAGCAATTTGTGAGGGGGCATAAGTGTTGGGAAAGGGATCTGGGAGGGGGAGGCGGGTAGGGTATTGAGAGGGGGCAGGTACACTACAGAAAAAATGGGTTTATTAAAAAAAATGTTAACATTGAGCCCAATTTTACTGCAAACCGGGTACTGGCAGACAGCTGCCAGTACCTAAGATGGCCGCAAATAGGTAGAGAGAGGAGGTTTAGAGAGCTGTTTGAGTGCGGATCAGAGAGGTTGGGTGATAAGGGGGAATCCTTCACTGCAGAAAATAAATTAAAAAACAAACAACTTATTTCTTTCATGTAAGTGACAAGAGTCCATGAGATAGTGACGTATGGGATATAGATTCCTACCTGGAGGGGGAAAAGTTCCCCAAACCTCAAAATGCCTATACATACACCTCCCACCTCACTCATACTTCAGTTTTACAAACGTTGCCTTTGTTGGAGGATGGTGCAGCAAGTCGTGCTTGATTTCTTCTGTGAAAGGGGATTCTAAGCATTTTAAAGCTCAGTTCCTCTCAAAGTACATTGTTTGTCTGAGGGATGTGAAGGGAGTATTTGCCTAATGAGGCCATGTTTTCACCTATGGGAAATCTATTCTAAGGCTCTCTGTAAATTCGGTCATGGGGATTCATCTGCTACCTCCCTTTACAGATCGACCTTATACTCCTCTTCCATTACCTCTGCTGATATGTTTCAGTACTGGTTTGTCTGTCTGCTATATTTGGATGGGTGTCTTCAAGTAAGTATATATCTTTTTTTAAGACACTATCAGCTATGTTTGCCACTTTATATTTTAAAGTTTTAAATATATATTGCATATATTTGCCATGTGTCAGGTCTATGTTTATTTCCCTTTGCAGTTTCAGCATGGAAAATTATGTTTGGGAGAAATTTAGTAAATTTTTTCTTACCTGGGGTTCCAGCTAGATGTAACTTCGGTCTTCTTTTTTCAAATTTTCGCAGGCAAATTAGGCTCGCGATGGCACAAAATGCTTCTATTTATTGCGTCATTCTTGGTGTGATTTTTTTTTTTTTGTGCGAAGGTTGCGTTTGTTGTGACACGAGTTAAGTCATTTCTTGCGTCTTTGTTGGCGCACATTTTATGACGCGAATCGTGTCATTTTCTGGTAACCTTGGCGCCAAAAGTTTTTTTCTCTGCATTTGCGTCATCTTTGTTAGCATCATTTTTGGCGCCAAAAATTTTGTTATTAAGTCTCTCCCTCTTTTGCTATCTGCTTTCATTTGTTACAGAGGGCTATGATATTTGCTTTTTTTTTTACATATAAGCATTTTTCCCATTCCTGAAACTGCTATTTTGTAGAAATTGGATATTTTGTTTAAATGTTATTTTTTCTTTTTTTGTTACATTTTGCAAGATGTCTCAAACTGATCCTGCCTCTGATGTTACTGTAGGAACCAAGTTGCCTGAAAACAAATCTACCAAAGCTAAGTGTGTATGTTGTAAATTGGCTGATCTTCTTCTTCAGCTCAAGTATGTGGCACTTGTTATGAGAAATTGTTTTATGCTGATAATGTTTTTATAAGTACAAATACATCAACTGTTAAACCTTCACAGTCAAATGTACTTGATATTCCTGTAGATATAAAAGATTATATTGCTGCAGCCATAGAGACTTCAAATAAACGTAAAAGGTCTCTCCTTACTTCTCATATTTCTGATGATGTTTGTATTGATCAACAGCATACTGAAGTATTTTCTGCTGATAAGAATTTCTCTGGCTCAGAGGACCCTACATCAGACTCTGAAATTGATAAATCATCCTTTTTTTTTAAGATGGAATATATCCGTTCTTTGTTAAAGGAAGTATTGTTTACTTTGGTATTGAGGAATCTAGTCCTCTTGATAACAAGAATAGGTTTTTAAGACCTATGAGGTTACTCCTGAAGTTTTCCTATTCCAGATGCTAGCTCGAATATGATTACTAAGGAATGGTTTAAGCCTGGTACTTCTTTTAATCCTTCTTCTAGGTTTAAAAAATTGTATCTTTTACCTGTGTCCAATTTAAAACTTTGGGAAAAAGTCCCTAAGGTTGATGGCGCTATTTCTACTCTTGCTAAACGTACTACTATTCCTATGGAAGATAGTACTACTTTTAAGGATCCCTTAGATAGGAAGATTGAATCTTATCTTAGGAAGGCATATTTACATACTGGCTATATTCTTAGACCTGCTATTTCTATAGCTGATGTTGCTGCTGCTTCAACTTTTTGGTTGGACAGTCTAGTACAGCAGTTATCAGATCCTGATTTGTCTAGCATTGTTCTTTTACTTCAACATGCTAATCATTTAATTTGTGATGCTATATTTGATATTATTAAGATTGATATTAAATCTATATCTTTAGCTATTCTATCTATAAGAACTTTATGGCTTGAATCATGGAATGCTGATATGTTGGCTAAATCTAGATTACTATCTTTATGTTTTCAAGGTAATAATTTATTTGGTTCTCAATTGGATTCTATTATCTCCACTATCACTGGGGCTAAGGGAGTTTTTCTGCCCCAAGATAAGAAATCTAAGGGTAAATTTAAAGCTCCCAATCGTTTTCGTTCCTTTCGTCAGACTAAGGAACAAAAAGCACTCCTTTCCCTAATGCATCTGATTCCAATTGGAGACCATCCATGAATTGGAATAAATCCAAGCCTTATAAGAAACCAAATACAGCCCCTAAGACTTCATGAAGGTGCGGCCCTCAAACCAGTTCATCTGGTGGGGGGCAGATTGAAATTGTTTCAAGACATTTGGGCAGATTCTGTCCAAAATCAGTGGATTCAGGATATTCAGGGGTATCGAATAGGTTTCAGAATAAGACCTCCCATGGGAAGATTCTTTCTTTCCCATGTTGCAACAAACTCTGTGAAGGGTCAGGCTTTTCTGAAGTGTATTTCAGATCTAGAGCTTTCAGGGGTGACTGTTCCTGTTCCTCTACAGGAACAAGGTTTGGGTTTTTATTCAAATCTGTTCATTGTCCCAAAGAAGGAAGATTCATTCAGACCAATTCTGGATCTGAAAACTTTAAATCGTTTTGTAAGAGTCCCAACTTTCAAGATGGTGACTGTAAGGACTCTTCTGCCTTTTTTTTAGCAAGGTCATTTTATGTCTACAATAGTCTTACAGGGCGCTTATCTTCATATTCCGATTCACCCAGACCACTATCGGTTTCTGAGATTCTCTTTTCTAGGCAAGCATTACCAATTTGTCGCTCTTCCGTTTGGCTTAGCGATAGCTCTGAGAATCTTTTTAAAGGTTCTCGGTGCCCTTCTATCTGTAATAAGAGAGCAGGGTATTGTGGTGTTTCCTTATTTGAATGATATCTTGGTACTAGCTCAATCTTTTAATTTAGTAGAATTTCACACAAAAAAACTTGTCATTTCTTCAAAGACATGGTTGGAGGATCAATTTACAAAAGAGTTTCTTGATTCCTCAGACAAAGGTCACCATTTTAGGTTTCCAGATAGATTCAGTGTCCATGACTCTTTATTTGACAGACAAGAGACGAATTAAGTTAGTGTTAGCTTGTCTAAACTTTCAATCTCTATCATTCCCTTCAGTGGCTATGTGCATGGAGGTTTTAGGTCTCATGATTGCAGCATCGGACATGATCCCCTTTACTTGTTTTTATATGAGACCTCTACAGCTTTGCATGTTGCACCAATGGTGAAGGAATTATACTCGGATATCACAGTTGATATACTTAAGTCCCAACATTCAACACTCTCTGACTTGGTGGTTAAACCATCACCTTATTGTTCAAGGGGCCTTCTTTGTTCGTGTTTCTAAACTGTGATCACGACAGATGCAAGTCTTACAAGTTGGGGAGCTGTCTGGGAGTCTCTGACAGCACAAGGGGTTTGGGAACCTCAGGAGGCGAGGTTACCAATCAATATTTTAGAACTCTGTGCTATTTTCATTGCTCTTCAGGCTTAGCCTCTATTGAAGAGAGAACTTTAGATTCAATTTCAGACAGACAATATCACTACAGTAGCGTATGTTAATAATCAAGGGGGGACTCGCAGTGCTTCAGCAATGAAAGAAGTATCTCTGATACTTTCTTGGGCGGAATCCAATTCTTGTCAAATTTCTGCGATTCATATCCCAGGAGTAGACAATTGGGAAGCAGATTATGCTCTAGCAGTTCCTTGGTTTTACCAACCTGCTTACATTTTTCTGCCTCTGGTTCTTCTTCCAAAGGGGATCTCCAAGATCATAATGGAACGATCTTAAGTGTTTCTAATAGCTCCAGCTTGGCCTCTCAGGTTTTGGTATGCAGACCTTGTCAGGATGTCCAGTTGCCAACCTTGGCCACTTCCTTTAAGGCCAGACCTTCTGTCTCAAGGGCCGTTTTTTTCCATCAGGATCTCAAATCTCTAAATTTGATGGCATGGAAATTGAATGCTTAGTGCTTAGTCAGAGGTTTTTCTGACTCAGTGATTAGCACTATGATACAGGCTCGTAAGTCTGTTTCAAGGAAAAAAATTATCGGGTTTGGAAAACCTATATTTCAGGGTGTTCAACTCATGATTATTCTTGGCATTCTTTTAGAATTCCTAGGATTTTACAGTTTCTTCAGGATGGTTTGGATAAGGGTTTGTCTGATAATACTTTGAAAGGACACATTTCTGCTCTTTTTGCTTTATTTTATAGAAAAATTGCTAAACTTCCTCACATTCACTGTTTTTGTTCAAGCTTTGATTCATATCAAACCTGTTATTAAATAAATTTCTCCTCGGAGTCTTAATTTGGTTTTGAAAGCTTTACAGGCTCCTCCTTTTTTGCCTATGCATTATTTGGATACTAAACTACTTTCTTGGAAAGTGATATTTCTTTTGGCTATTTCTTCTGCTAGAAAAGTTTCAGAGATCTTGTGAGTCTCCTTATCTGATTTTTCATCAAGATAAAGTTGTTTTGCGGACTTCATTTACATGTTTACCTAAAGTTGTGAATTCTAACAACATCAATAGGGAAATTGTTGTTCCTTCTTTGTGTTCTAATCCTAAGAATACTCATGAAAGGTCTTTACATTCTTATTTGGAGGTGGGGCAGGCTCCGCCTCAGAGAATTACAGCTCATTCTACTAGATCAGTTGCCACTTCTTGGGCTCTTAAGAATGAAGCTTCACTTGATCAAATTTGCAAAGCAGCAACTTGGTCTTTTTTGCATACTTTTACTAAATTTTACCATTTTGATGTGTTTGCTTCTTCAGAAGCAGCCTTTGGTAGAAAGGTTCTTCAGGTAGTTGTCTTAGTTTGATTCTAATGCCTTTGATTTGAGTTTTTCTGACATTTTTAAGAAAACGTAATTATTTTTTTGGATTTAATTTCTCAGCGGAATTAGCTGTTTTTATTTTATCCCTCCCTCTCTAGTAACTCATGGGCTTCCACATCTTGGGTATTATATACCATACGTCACTTGCTCATGGACTCTTGCCACTTACATGAAAGAAAACAAAACATAATTTATGTAAGAACTTACCTGATAAATTCATTTCTTTTATAGTGGCAAGAGTCCATGAGACCCACCCTATTTTTTTGTGGTTATGATTTTTTTTTTAAAAAAGCAAAAAAGAGAGAGTCCCATCCAGACTATTCATGTACTATAAACATACAAAATTTAAAGCCAACTTTTCCGGAGTATACCTTCAATGAGAGTCCTCAGGGAAATGTAATTATTGAATACAAGTCTCACTGCTTCGGCCCTTAATTTATTACTCAGGCCCAAAGTTACACATTAGTAATCCTTTATATCTTGTATTTATCAATTACAGTGCCCGGTTATGGAAATAGTGTCCGTTTAATACATTTAACACAGTCCTTGTAAACCAGACTTCCGTGAGCCAACACAGCATCTATCATCAAATAAACACGCTGGTTTTATTACCTTAGGAGGATCTTTAATTTCACCACTCCTTGTCGGTTGCCGTTACTGCTCTCCCAGGCTACGATAACAGCCTGTCCACCATTCGCGGATCGAACGGCTCCTGTGTCTGGCGTCTTCCGTACACGTCAGAACCACGTGTTTACTCCTTACTCCATGATTGGACCCTATGGGCCAGTGTGTTTTCTGCGTCACTCCGTGAATCCTCTATCCTTCGGGAATCCAAACTTATACCGGGCACTGGAACCAATATACAAGAGACTTGTCTGGGGAACAATATATAGATAGTTCCAATCCGCTACCTTAGTCAGGACCACTCCGGGGGCAAATGCAGATAAAGTGCGGGCTTGTGGCAAGAAATGTATAGCCAAAAAAGATGAAAACAAAGCCCGACACTCAAATAATGAATAAAATTCTAAACTTTATTGGTATACATTAAAAATAAAATATAACAAAGAGAGTGTGTACCCTCCAGTAGACTGACTAACGCGTTTCGGCTGGGAAAGCCGTACTCATAGCCATTAAAACCACTTAATACACACCGGCTTAAATATCCAGTGCTCAAATTTCATTGGAGGATACGTTGATCATTCATTAAAGGGACTGAATACATATATACAGATACATCTTTTACATTTCTTCCTTTACATAAATAGTTCATTGGTCCTATTCACAAAATAATGAATGAATAAATGAATTTATATACACTTCATAAATATAACGGTTAAATCGATAGAGTTCAAAACATTGAAATAATAATGATGATAATAACAAAACTCCTATTACCTATAAGCACTTAAGATGGAATTATAGAATTATAGAGCTGACTTAGTGTGTTCATAGATTTACACTATTAATTATCATTATTATTTTCTGTCTATATGTGTGGATATGATATTAAAAATAAAATAAATTTTATTTTAACTATACACCTATTTATAAAATATCTGGCTGACCTTACACCTTTATAACTCATAGGTATATAACAACTGTCTGAGAAAGTTTGTTCACAGTAACTACATCAATCAATGGATAGTGAATATTATACTAACCATTACCAAAGTATTTTAAGACCACACAAGGTACCATATGCACCTAGCCTTAATCTCACATACTAGGACCAATGGTTAATAAAATCGTACTCGGAATTCAGGCCCCTTGGTCTCTTAGTTTGGAGCCTGAAAATCCAGTACATTTCTTGTCGTGACAAGATTTTAAATCGATCCCCACCTCTCTTCTGGGGTAGGACTTTCTCAATTATCATCCACCTAAGTGACTGATAATCCTTGTCATGGTACTGTACGAAATGTGATACCAGTGTGGTGCTACTCTTGCCCACCCGGATCGTGGACAAATGTTCCCGTATCCTTGAACGGACGTCCCTGGTGGTCAACCCTACGTACTGCAAATTACAAGAGGAGCACCACAACAGGTAAACACAGTACGTAGATTTACAATTTACACAGGAGGAGATGTCAAAGGATTCCCCTGTGACCACTGATGCAAAGGAGGAACCAACCTGGACATACTCACATGCTGTGCATTGTGAATATCCACATTTATAGGTCCCCCTATGCCTTAACCAAGACGAAGATTGTATTAACTCTGAGCTGGGTTTTTTTAGCATAGAGGGGGAAATCAAATTCCCTATTGTTTTGTTTTTTCTATACGAAAATCTACAACCTTTCTTTGCCACCTCAGAGAGAGCATCATCCGCCACTAGTAAACGATAGTGATTACGAATCACACCACAAATTTGCTCATACTGGGCAGAATAGTCAGTGACAAAGGTCAAAATGTTATCCTTTTGTCTTTTCGATGTACGTGTATCCCTCAACAGGTTCTCTCTAGGCATGCTTTCCACTTCACTCCTAGCTCTTTTTATCACATTCCTACTGTACCCTCTTTGAAATAACCTATTCTCTAGGTCATCTGCATGTGACTTAAACATATTTGATAGAGTATAGTTTCTTTTAATACGTACAAACTGTCCCTTTGCCACTGAATAAGGCATATGTCTAGGGTGACAGCTTCTTGCATGCAAGAGGCTGTTCCCTGAAATGGGTTTTCTGTATACTTGTGAAGTCACCTTCCCTGAAGGCCAACCTCTCAATTCCAAATCGAGATAGTTAACCTTATTTGAATTATATTCAAATGTAAATCGTAAATTTACTTCATTACACTCCAGATAATCCACAAATTTGCTTGCCAATGTACTTTCACCTTCCCAGATGAACAAGAGATCATCTATGAAACGGATGTACAACTTAATTTCCAGCCTGAAGGGGTTCCCACCCGCATAGATATAGGACCGCTCCTCCAACCCATAAATAGGTTGGCGTAGGTGGGTGCAAATTTAGCACCCATAGCGGTCCCACGCTTCTGCAGGTAGAACTCCCCCTCAAACTGGAAATAGTTATGAGACAAAAGAAAATGCAGAGCTTCTTTCACAAAGGCCACAAAGGTATCACTATGTGTGGTCTCATTCTTCAAAAAATACATAACCGCCTCAATACCCCATTCGTGCGGTATGGAAGAATATAGAGAGACCACATCCACAGTAAGCCATCCGAAGCTCTCTTTCCAATGCACTTTCTCTACTTGGTTCAACACCTGTGTAGAATCTCTCACATAACTTGGCAATGATTTTACCAAGGGTTGAAGAATTCCGTCTATCCATTCAGAAAGGTGTTCTAACATGGACCCAATTCCATTTACTATGGGTCTCCCCTGGACATTTACCAATGTCTTATGCACCTTTGGTAGGTGGTGGAACAGAGGGATAACAGGGTATTTCACATATAAATATTGTGAAGTTCTTTCATCGATTATTCCCTCCTCCACCGCTCTATCCAAAAGGTGCACCAGTTCATATTGAAACTTATTAGTTGGATCTTGTTGTAAACACTCATAGTTTTCTTCATCCTGAAGCTGTCTTAGGGCTTCCCCAATGTAATCCTCTCTATCTAAAAGGACCACTGAGCCCCCCTTATCCGCCTTTTTAATCACCACTTTGGTGTTTGTTTCTAAAGACTTGAGAGCCAAACGCTCATTTGCTGTCATATTTTTTGGTATATCTCTCTGGGACAAAGAAAGCTGTCTCAAATCTGTCTCCACTCTTCGATAGAATGTTTCTATTATACTACCCCTGCTCTGAATGGGGTAGAAAGTGGAAGGATTCCTATATTTTCTAACTATAGTCTGGTCAGTATTATCAGGAATTGCTGAGCTCTCTCTTTCTAACTCACCCAGAGCTATTACGTCACATGTCTCCAAAAAGTCTAGTTCTTGGTGGCTACCTGTTTGGTCATTTATTTCTCTAGTCGCTGTCGTTTGTTCCTGGTCTGCACCAACAAAATGTTTCCGTAAGGTTATATTACGAACAAATTTGTTCAAATCCAACATTGTTTTAAAAAGATTAAAATTTGCAGTTGGCACAAAACCAAGACCAAGCGACAGCACTCTCTTCTCATGGGATGTCAGAACATGGCTAGAAAGGTTTAAGACGGAATATATTTGGACGGAGCTCTCGTTTGACGAGAGGGGTATCTCCCCTGTTGTGGTCCCTGTCCTGTTGTACCTCCCCCTTCTCTGGGAAATTGGCCCACCTGAAAAACCTGTTCCATCTGTACTAACTCATCATCCCTATTGGGAGTAGCGTTATTGGTAACAGGCTGTCTTGTGGAATGTGGAAAACTGGGTGATGGCTGATAACTACTCTGTTGGTCAAATTGACCCCTTTGGTGTGCTGGGTATTGTGTAGTTCTTCCTCTATTATAACCATATCTATTTCTCATTCTGGAACGTGGAAAATACTGCCCTCCTGTTCTATTGTACTGGGTGTTCATATTCACTACTTCCTGGGTGAAACTGTCTTCACTTTCTGACTGCGTGCTATCCCCGCCAGAATCAGCCTCGCTGTCAGAAAATGTGACCGATTTATTACCTCTACCTCTTTGTCTTCTCCCCCTACCTCTTCTACTTTCTCTGGTGAAGTTTTGAGTTCTCCTATATTGGAACCTCTGGCTCTTTCTCCAAATATACACTTTGTTGTTATCATAATCTGCCTTGTCCCTAATGAATTTTGTGTGTTTAACATTCACTATCTCACATTTAACCTCTAACATTGTTTGCTGCAAAACACCATCAAAGTTAGGATAATCAATTGCATTACAATGAGTGTTTAGAAGCAACTGTACCTCATCAATCTTAGATCTAATAGAAATCAATAATTTAGATTTATAATTAACCAATAAATTCATCAGTCTAATCGAGCAATCACTCAAGACTGAATTCCACAATTCTATAAATTCTGAATCCTCAGTATCAAACGTGGGAAACTTATTTACTTTAAGGCCTCTTGGTATCATCTTTAAGGCCAAATATTTTTCTAGAGTCCAAATGTCCCACTTCAATTTCTTTTCTCTGATTAACAACCGCTCCATGTCATCAAACAGCATAGACAAGTCAAAATTATTTCTATGTTGTGAAAAAATTTGATCAACTTCCCTATTGTCCACATCTCTTTCTTCAACATTCTTTAGAGAGTAAAATGTAACCATAGATCCATCCTGATTTTGCTGCATCATTATTTCAATCTAAATGGGACGAATGACTTGCCACTTGTCACTCAAATTCCAAAAAGCAAAAAAGAGAGAGTCCCATCCAGACTATTCATGTACTATAAACATACAAAATTTAAAGCCAACTTTTCCGGAGTATACCTTCAATGAGAGTCCTCAGGGAAATGTAATTATTGAATACAAGTCTCACTGCTTCGGCCCTTAATTTATTACTCAGGCCCAAAGTTACACATTAGTAATCCTTTATATCTTGTATTTATCAATTACAGTGCCCGGTTATGGAAATAGTGTCCGTTTAATACATTTAACACAGTCCTTGTAAACCAGACTTCCGTGAGCCAACACAGCATCTATCATCAAATAAACACACTGGTCTCATTTGAAGAATGAGACCACACATAGTGATACCTTTGTGGCCTTTGTGAAAGAAGCTCTGCATTTTCTTTTGTCTCATAACTATTTCCAGTTTGAGGGGGAGTTCTACCTGCAGAAGCGTGGGACCGCTATGGGTGCTAAATTTGCACCCACCTACGCCAACCTATTTATGGGTTGGTGGGAGCGGTCCTATATCTATGCGGGTGGGAACCCCTTCAGGCTGGAAATTAAGTTGTACATCCGTTTCATAGATGATCTCTTGTTCATCTGGGAAGGTGAAAGTACATTGGCAAGCAAATTTGTGGATTATCTGGAGTGTAATGAAGTAAATTTACGATTTACATTTGAATATAATTCAAATAAGGTTAACTATCTCGATTTGGAATTGAGAGGTTGGCCTTCAGGGAAGGTGACTTCACAAGTATACAGAAAACCCATTTCAGGGAACAGCCTCTTGCATGCAAGAAGCTGTCACCCTAGACATATGCCTTATTCAGTGGCAAAGGGACAGTTTGTACGTATTAAAAGAAACTGTACTCTATCAAATATGTTTAAGTCACATGCAGATGACCTAGAGAATAGGTTATTTCAAAGAGGGTACAGTAGGAATGTGATAAAAAGAGCTAGGAGTGAAGTGGAAAGCATGCCTAGAGAGAACCTGTTGAGGGATACACGTACATCGAAAAGACAAAAGGATAACATTTTGACCTTTGTCACTGACTATTCTGCCCAGTATGAGCAAATTTGTGGTGTGATTCGTAATCACTATCGTTTACTAGTGGCGGATGATGCTCTCTCTGAGGTGGCAAAGAAAGGTTGTAGATTTTCGTATAGAAAAAACAAAACAATAGGGAATTTGATTTCCCCCTCTATGCTAACAAAACCCAGCTCAGAGTTAATACAATCTTCGTCTTGGTTAAGGCATAGGGGGGCCTATAAATGTGGATATTCACAATGCACAGCATGTGAGTATGTCCAGGTTGGTTCCTCCTTTGCATCAGTGGTCACAGGGGAATCCTTTGACATCTCCTCCTGTGTAAATTGTAAATCTACGTACTGTGTTTACCTGTTGTGGTGCTCCTCTTGTAATTTGCAGTACGTAGGGTTGACCACCAGGGACGTCCGTTCAAGGATACGGGAACATTTGTCCACGATCCGGGTGGGCAAGAGTAGCACCACACTGGTATCACATTTCGTACAGTACCATGACAAGGATTATCAGTCACTTAGGTGGATGATAATTGAGAAAGTCCTACCCCTGAAGAGAGGTGGGGATCGATTTAAAATCTTGTCACGACAAGAAATGTACTGGATTTTCAGGCTCCAAACTAAGAGACCAAGGGGCCTGAATTCCGAGTACGATTTTATTAACCATTGGTCCTAGTATGTGAGATTAAGGCTAGGTGCATATGGTACCTTGTGTGGTCTTAAAATACTTTGGTAATGGTTAGTATAATATTCACTATCCATTGATTGATGTAGTTACTGTGAACAAACTTTCTCAGACAGTTGTTATATACCTATGAGTTATAAAGGTGTAAGGTCAGCCAGATATTTTATAAATAGGTGTATAGTTAAAATAAAATTTATTTTATTTTTAATATCATATCCACACATATAGACAGAAAATAATAATGATAATTAATAGTGTAAATCGATGAACACACTAAATCAGCTCTATAATTCTATAATTCCATCTTAAGTGCTTATAGGTAATAGGAGATTTGTTATTATCATCATTATTATTTCAATGTTTTGAACTCTATCGATTTAACCGTTATATTTATGAAGTGTATATAAATTCATTTATTCATTCATTATCTTGTGAATAGGACCAATGAACTATTTATGTAAAGGAAGAAATGTGAAAGATGTATCTGTATATATGTATTCAGTCCCTTTAATGAATGATCAACGTATCCTCCAATGAAATTTGAGCACTGGATATTTAAGCCGGTGTGTATTATGTGGTTTTAATGGCTATGAGTACGGCTTTCCCAGCCGAAACGCATTAGTCAGTCTACTGGAGGGTACACACTCTCTTTGTTATATTTTATTTTTAATGTATACCAATAAAGTTTAGAATTTTATTCATTATTTGAGAGCCGGGCTTTGTTTTCATCTTTTTTTTTTATAAAGCACATAATTTTTTCCATTTTTTTTTTGTATGCTTTTTACTCCTTTTTTAACACCTTACTTCTTGGCTTTACGTTAAACTGAAGTATGAGTGAGGTAGGATGTGTATTTATAGGCATTTTGAGGTTTGGGAAACTTTGCCCCCTCCAGGTAAGCACATGGACTCTTGCCACTATGAAAGAAAGAAATTTATAAGGTAAGTTCTTATATAAATTATAGTTTTTGTACTGGCAGACTTTCTGCCAGTACTTTATATGGGGGTGACCTTTGGGGGGTGGGGGAGGGAAAGAGAACTATTTGAGAGTGGGTCAGGGAAGGATCAGGGGGCGGGATGTGTCAGGTGGGAGACTGATCTCTACACTAAAGCTAAAATTAACCCTGCAAGCTACCTAATTAACCCCTTCACTGCTGGGCATAATTCAAGTTTCACAAATTTGTGAAAAAGTTAACAATTTTTTTATTTTTTTATTTGATTGCATTTGGCATTGAAATGGTGTCATGAAATATAATAAAATGGGTCTAGATCAATACCTTGGGTTGTCTACTAAAAATAAAATATATACATGTGAGGGGTTATTCAGGGATTCCTGACAGATATCATTGTTACAATGTAACTATTGCTAATTTTTTGGGGGGGGGGGTTTGGAAATAGCAAAGTGCGTCTTGTACTTATTGCCCTATAACTTGCAAAGAACATGTAAACATTGGATTTTTCTAAACTCAGGACAACATTTAGAAACTATTTAGCATGGGTGTTTTTTGGTGGCTGTAAATGTGTAACAGATTTTGGGGGTCAAAGTTAAAAAAGGGTGTTTTTTCAATTTTTTCATCATATTTGTAAAAAAAAAATATAGTAAATTACAAGCTATGATTAAAATAATGATATCTTTAGAAAGTCCATTTAGTGGCGAGAAAAACGGTATATAATATGTGTGGGTACAGTAAATGAGTAAGAGGAAAATTACAGCTAAACACAAACACTGCAGAAATGTAAAAACAACCCTGGTCCTTAACGGTAAGAAAATTGAAAAATTGTCTTGTCACTAAAGGGTTAATGGGACACGAAACACAAAACTTTTCTTTCAAGGTTCAGATAGAGCATGTAATTTAAAAAAAAAAACACTTTCTAATTTACTTCTATTATCAAATTAACGCCTAGATTTAGAGTTCTGCGGCCAATGGGGTGCATTAGCTACGCTTGCTTTTTTTCTCCCGCACCTTTTAAATACCGCTGGTATTTAGAGTTCACAGAAGGGCTGGGTTTTCAGTGTGTTAGGCTCCAAAAAGGGAGCGTAGAGCATAATTTAACGCCACTGCAACTCTAGATACCAGCGGTGCTTACGGACGCGGCCAGCTTCAAAAACGTGCTCGTGCACGATATCCCCATAGAAAACAATGGGGCAGTTTGAGCTGAAAAAAAACCTAACACCTGCAAAAAAGCAGCGTTCAGCTCCTAACGCAGCCCCATTGTTTTCTATGGGGAAACACTTCCTACGTCTGCACCTAACACTCTAACATGTACCCCGAGTCTAAACACCCCTAACCTTACACTTATTAACCCCTAATCTGCCGCCCCTGCTATCGCTGACACCTTCATATTTTTTTTAACCCCTAATCTGCCGCTCCGTATACCGCCGTTACCTACATTATACCTATGTACCCCTAATCTGCTGCCCCTAACACCGCCAACCCCTATATTATATTTATTAACCCCTAATCTGCCCCCCACAACGTCGCCGCCAGCTACCTACAATAATTAACCCCTAATCTGCCGATCGGAGCTCACCGCTACTATAATAAATGTATTAACCCCTAAAGCTAAGTCTAACCCTAACACTAACACCCCCCTAAGTTAAATATAATTTAAATCTAACGAAATAAATTAACTCTTATTAAATAAATTATTCCTATTTAAATCTAAATACTTACCTGTAAAATAAACCCTAATATAGCTACAATATAAATTATAATTATATTGTAGCTATTTTAGGATTAATATTTATTTTACAGGCAACTTTGTATTTATTTTAACCAGGTACAATAGCTATTAAATAGTTAAGAACTATTTAATAGCTACCTAGTTAAAATAATTACAAAATTACCTGTAAAATAAATCCTAACCTAAGTTACAATTAAACCTAACACTACACTATCAATAAATTAATTAAATAAAATACCTACAATTATCTACAATTAAACCTAACACTACACTATCAATAAATAAATTAAATAAAATTCCTACAAATAAATACAATTAAATAAACTAACTAAAGTACAAAAAATAAAAAAGAACTGTTACAAAAAATAAAAAAATATTTACAAACATAAGAAAAATATTACAACAATTTTTTAAACTAATTACACCTACTCTAAGCCCCCTAATAAAATAACAAAGACCCCCAAAATAAAAAAATGCCCTACCCTATTCTAAATTACAAAAGTTAAAAGCTCTTTTACCTTACCAGCCCTTAAAAGGGCCCTTTGCGGGGCATGCCCCAAAGAATTCAGCTCTTTTGCCTGTAAAAAAAAAACATACAATACCCCCCCCCCAACATTACAACCCACCACCCACATACCCCTAATCTAACCCAAACCCCCCTTAAATAAACCTAACACTAAGCCCCTGAAGATCTTCCTACCTTGTCTTCATCATGCCAGGTATCAACGATCGTTCCAGGCTCCAAAATCTTCATCCAAGCCCAAGCGGGGGCTGGCGATCCATAATCCGGCGGCTGAAGATGTCCAGAAGAGGCTCCGAAGTCTTCATCCTATCCGGGAAGAAGAGGCTATCCGGACCGGCAACCATCTTGATCCAAGCGGCATCTTCTATCTTCATCCGATGACGACCGACTCCATCTTGAAGACCTCCACCGCGGACCCATCTTCTTCTTCCGACAACTTCCCGACGAATGACGGTTCCTTTAAGGGACGTCATCCAAGATGGCGTCCCTCGAATTCAGATTGGCTGATAGGATTCTATCAGCCAATCGGAATTAAGGTAGGAAAATTCTGATTGGCTGATGGAATCAGCCAATCAAAATCAAGTTCAATCCGATTGGCTGATTCGATCAGCCAATCAGATTGAGCTTGCATTCTATTGGCTGATCGGAACATTCTTTGGGGCATGCCCCGCAAAGGGCCCTTTTAAGGGCTGGTAAGGTAAAAGAGCTTTGAAGTTTTGTAATTTAGAATAGGGTAGGGCATTTTTTTTATTTTGGGGGTCTTTGTTATTTTATTAGGGGGCTTAGAGTAGGTGTAATTAGTTTAAAAATTGTTGTAATATTTTTCTTATGTTTGTAAATATTTTTTTATTTTTTGTAACTTAGTTCTTTTTTATTTTTTGTACTTTAGTTAGTTTATTTAATTGTATTTATTTGTAGGAATTTTATTTAATTTATTTATTGATAGTGTAGTGTTAGGTTTAATTGTAGATAATTGTAGGTATTTTATTTAATTAATTTATTGATAGTGTAGTGTTAGGTTTAATTGTAACTTAGGTTAGGATTTATTTTACAGGTAATTTTGTAATTATTTTAACTAGGTAACTATTAAATAGTTATTAACTATTTAATAGCTATTGTACCTGGTTAAAATAATTACAAAGTTACCTGTAAAATAAATATTAATCCTAAAATAGCTACAATATAATTATAATTTATATTGTAGCTATATTAGGGTTTATTTCTTCTGTTATGTGTGATCAGTCCACGGGTCATCATTACTTCTGGGATATAACTCCTCCCCAACAGGAAATGCAAGAGGATTCACCCAGCAGAGCTGCATATAGCTCCTCCCCTCTACGTCACTCCCAGTCATTCTCTTGCACCCAAAGACTAGATAGGATGTGTGAGAGGACTATGGTGATTATACTTAGTTTTTATAACTTCAATCAAAAGTTTGTTATTTTACAATAGCACCGGAGCGTGTTATTGCCTCTCTGGCAGAGTTTGAAGAAGAATCTACCAGAGTTTTTACTATGATTTTAACCGGAGTAGTTAAGATCATATTGCTGTTTCTCGGCCATCTGAGGGAGGTAAAAGCTTCAGATCAGGGGACAGCGGGCAGATGAATCTGCATTGAGGTATGTAGCAGTTTTTATTTTCTGAATGGAATTGATGAGAAAACCCTGCCATACCGTTATAATGACATGTATGTATACTCTACACTTCAGTATTCTGGGGATGGTATTTCACCGGAATTACTCTGTTAAAAGTACATTAAACCTTTTAATAGGTATTTATTATGTTAAACGTTTTTGCTGGAATGTAGAATCGTTTGCATTTTCTGAGGTACTGAGTGAATAAATATTTGGGCATTATTTTTCCACTTGGCAGTTGCTTGTTTTAATTGTGACAGTTTCGTTTCTCTCTCACTGCTGTGTGTGAGGGGGAGGGGCCGTTTTTGGCGCTCTTTGCTACGCATCAAAAATTTCCAGTCAGTTACTCTTGTATTTCCTGCATGATCCGGTTCATCTCTAACAGAACTCAGGGGTCTTCAAACTTCTTTGGAGGGAGCTAGATTCTCTCAGCAGAGCTGTGAGACTTATATATTGACTGTTATTAAAAACGTTGCTCTGTAATTTTTATGTTTCAAATTTAATTATTGTTACTTTACTAATGGGAACAAACCTTTGCTAAAAGTTGTGTTGTTTTTAAGGATTGATGCTATAACTGTCTTTCAGTTCATTATTTCAACTGTCATTTAATCGTTTAGTGCTTCTTTGAGGCACAGTACGTTTTTGTTAAATAAGATTGTAACCAAGTTGCAAGTTTATTGCTAGTGTGTTAAACATGTCTGATTCAGAGGAAGATATCTGTGTCATTTGTTCCAATGCCAAGGTGGAGCCCAATAGAAATTTATGTACTAACTGTATTGATGCTACTTTAAATAAAAGCCAATCTGTACAAATTGAACAAATTTCACCAAACAGCGAGGGGAGAGTTATGCCGACTAACTCGCCTCACGTGTCAGTACCTGCATCTCCCGCCCGGGAGGTGCGTGATATTATGGCGCCTAGTACATCTGGGCGGCCATTACAGATAACATTACAAGATATGGCTACTGTTATGACTGAAGTTTTGGCTAAATTACCAGAACTAAGAGGCAAGCGTGATCACTCTGGGGTGAGAACAGAGTGCGCTGATAATACTAGGGCCATGTCTGATACTGCGTCACAGCTTGCAGAGCATGAGGACGGAGAGCTTCATTCTGTGGGTGATGGTTCTGATCCAAACAGATTGGATTCAGATATTTCAAATTTTAAATTTAAATTGGAGAACCTCCGTGTATTACTAGGGGAGGTTTTAGCGGCTCTTAATTATTGTAACACTGTTGCAATACCAGAGAAATTGTGTAGGTTGGATAAATACTTTGCGGTACCGGCGAGTACTGACGTTTTTCCTATACCTAAGAGACTAACTGAAATTGTTACTAAGGAGTGGGATAGACCCGGTGTGCCGTTCTCACCCCCTCCAATATTTAGAAAGATGTTTCCAATAGACGCCACCACACGGGACTTATGGCAAACGGTCCCTAAGGTGGAGGGAGCAGTTTCTACTTTAGCTAAGCGTACCACTATCCCGGTGGAGGATAGCTGTGCTTTTTCAGATCCAATGGATAAAAAATTAGAGGGTTACCTTAAGAAAATGTTTGTTCAACAAGGTTTAATATTGCAACCCCTTGCATGCATCGCGCCGATTACGGCTGCGGCAGCATTTTGGATTGAGTCTCTGGAAGAGAACCTTAGTTCAGCTACGCTGGACGACATTACGGACAGGCTTAGAGTCCTTAAACTAGCTAATTCATTCATTTCGGAGGCCGTAGTACATTTAACCAAACTTACGGCTAAGAACTCAGGATTCGCCATTCAGGCACGTAGGGCGCTGTGGCTAAAATCCTGGTCAGCTGATGTAACTTCTAAGTCCAAATTACTTAATATACCTTTCAAGGGGCAAACTTTATTTGGGCCCGGTTTGAAAGAAATTATCGCTGACATTACAGGAGGTAAGGGCCACGCCCTGCCTCAAGACAAAGCCAAAGCCAAGGCTAGACAGTCTAATTTTCGTCCCTTTCGGAATTTCAAAGCAGGAGCAGCATCAACTTCCACTGCACCAAAACAGGAAGGAGCTGTTGCTCGTTACAGACAAGGCTGGAAACCTAACCAGTCCTGGAACAAGGGCAAGCAGGCCAGGAAACCTGCTGCTGCCCCAAAGACAGCATGAACCGAGGGCCCCCGATCCGGGACCGGATCTAGTGGGGGGCAGACTCTCTCTCTTCGCCCAGGCTTGGGCAAGAGATGTTCAGGATCCCTGGGCGCTAGAGATCATATCTCAGGGATACCTTCTAGACTTCAAATTCTCTCCCCCAAGAGGGAGATTTCATCTGTCAAGGTTGTCAACAAACCAGATAAAGAAAGAAGCGTTTCTACGCTGTGTACAAGATCTGTTATTAATGGGAGTGATCCATCCGGTTCCGCGGTCGGAACAAGGACAAGGGTTTTACTCAAACCTGTTTGTGGTTCCCAAAAAAGAGGGAACTTTCAGGCCAATCTTGGATTTAAAGATCCTAAACAAATTCCTAAGAGTTCCATCGTTCAAAATGGAAACTATTCGGACAATCTTACCCATGATCCAAAAGGGTCAGTACATGACCACAGTGGATTTAAAGGATGCTTACCTTCACATACCGATTCACAAAGATCATTACCGGTATCTAAGGTTTGCCTTCTTAGACAGGCATTACCAGTTTGTAGCTCTTCCATTCGGATTGGCTACGGCTCCAAGAATCTTCACAAAGGTTCTGGGTGCCCTTCTGGCGGTACTAAGACCGCGAGGAATTTCGGTAGCTCCGTACCTAGACGACATTCTGATACAAGCTTCAAGCTTTCAAACTGCCAAGTCTCATACAGAGTTAGTTCTGGCATTTCTAAGGTCGCATGGATGGAAAGTGAACGAAAAGAAGAGTTCTCTTTTTCCTCTCACAAGAGTTCCATTCTTGGGGACTCTTATAGATTCTGTAGAAATGAAGATTTATCTGACAGAAGACAGATTAACAAAGCTTCTAAATGCATGCCGTGTCCTTCATTCCATTCAACTCCCGTCAGTAGCTCAATGCATGGAGGTGATCGGCTTAATGGTAGCAGCAATGGACATAGTACCCTTTGCACGTCTACATCTCAGACCGCTGCAATTGTGCATGCTGAGTCAGTGGAATGGGGATTACTCAGACTTGTCCCCTACTCTGAATCTGGATCAAGAGACCAGAAACTCTCTTCTATGGTGGCTTTCTCGGCCACATCTGTCCAGGGGGATGCCATTCAGCAGGCCGGACTGGACAATTGTAACAACAGACGCCAGCCTACTAGGTTGGGGCGCTGTCTGGAATTCTCTGAAGGCTCAGGGACAATGGAATCAGGAGGAAAGTCTCCTACCAATAAACATTCTGGAATTAAGAGCAGTTCTCCATGCCCTTCTGGCTTGGCCCCAGTTAAAAACTCGGGGGGTTCATCAGGTTTCAGTCGGACAACATCACGACTGTAGCTTACATCAACCATCAAGGAGGGACAAGAAGCTCCCTAGCAATGATGGAAGTATCAAAGATAATTCGCTGGGCAGAGTCTCACTCTTGCCACCTGTCAGCAATCCACATCCCGGGAGTGGAGAACTGGGAGGCGGATTTCTTGAGTCGCCAGACTTTTCATCCGGGGGAGTGGGAACTTCATCCGGAGGTCTTTGCCCAAATACTTCGACGTTGGGGCAAACCAGAGATAGATCTCATGGCGTCTCGCCAGAACGCCAAACTTCCTCGCTACGGGTCCAGATCCAGGGATCCGGGAGCGGTTCTGATAGATGCTTTAACAGCACCTTGGAACTTCGGGATGGCTTATGTGTTTCCACCCTTCCCGCTGCTTCCTCGATTGATTGCCAAAATCAAACAGGAGAGAGCATCAGTGATTCTAATAGCGCCTGCATGGCCACGCAGGACTTGGTATGCAGATCTAGTGGACATGTCATCCTGTCCGCCTTGGTCTCTACCTCTAAGACAGGACCTTCTGATACAGGGTCCATTCAAACATCAAAATCTAACTTCTCTGAAGCTGACTGCTTGGAAATTGAACGCTTGATTTTATCAAAACGTGGTTTTTCTGAGTCGGTTATTGATACCCTGATACAGGCTAGGAAGCCTGTTACCAGAAGGATTTACCATAAGATATGGCGTAAATACCTATACTGGTGCGAATCCAAAGGTTACTCCTGGAGTAAGGTTAGGATTCCTAGGATATTGTCCTTTCTACAAGAAGGTTTAGAAAAGGGTTTATCGGCTAGCTCATTAAAGGGACAGATCTCAGCTCTGTCCATCTTGTTACACAGGCGTCTGTCAGAAAATCCAGACGTCCAGGCCTTTTGTCAGGCTTTAGCTAGGATCAAGCCTGTGTTTAAAACTGTTGCTCCGCCATGGAGTTTAAACTTAGTTCTTAACGTTTTACAGGGTGTTCCGTTTGAACCCCTTCATTCCATTGATATAAAATTGTTATCTTGGAAAGTTCTGTTTTTAATGGCTATTTCCTCGGCTCGAAGAGTCTCTGAGTTATCAGCCTTACATTGTGATTCTCCTTATCTGATTTTTCACTCAGACAAGGTAGTTCTGCGTACTAAACCTGGGTTCTTACCTAAGGTAGTCACTAACAGGAATATCAATCAAGAGATTGTTGTTCCATCCTTGTGTCCAAATCCTTCTTCAAAGAAGGAACGTCTTCTACACAATCTGGATGTAGTTCGTGCCCTCAAGTTCTACTTGCAGGCAACTAAGGATTTTCGACAAACGTCTTCCCTGTTTGTCGTGTACTCTGGTCAGAGGAGAGGTCATAAGGCTTCGGCTACCTCTCTCTCCTTCTGGCTTCGTAGCATAATTCGTTTAGCCTATGAGACTGCTGGACAGCAGCCTCCTGAAAGAATTACAGCTCATTCTACTAGAGCTGTGGCTTCCACTTGGGCCTTTAAGAATGAGGCCTCTGTTGAACAGATTTGCAAGGCTGCAACTTGGTCTTCGCTTCATACTTTTTCCAAATTTTACAAATTTGACACTTTTGCTTCTTCGGAGGCTATTTTTGGGAGAAAGGTTCTTCAGGCAGTGGTTCCTTCTGTATAATGAGCCTGCCTATCCCTCCCGTCATCCGTGTACTTTTGCTTTGGTATTGGTATCCCAGAAGTAATGATGACCCGTGGACTGATCACACATAACAGAAGAAAACATAATTTATGCTTACCTGATAAATTCCTTTCTTCTGTTGTGTGATCAGTCCACGGCCCGCCCTGTTTTAAGGCAGGTAAATATCTTTTAAATTATACTCCAGTCACCACTTCACCCTTGGTTTCTCCTTTCTCGTTGATTCTTGGTCGAATGACTGGGAGTGACGTAGAGGGGAGGAGCTATATGCAGCTCTGCTGGGTGAATCCTCTTGCATTTCCTGTTGGGGAGGAGTTATATCCCAGAAGTAATGATGACCCGTGGACTGATCACACAACAGAAGAAAGGAATTTATCAGGTAAGCATAAATTATGTTTTTACAGGTAAGTATTTAGCTTTAAATAGGAATAATTTATTTAATAATAGTTAATTTATTTTGTTAGATTTAAATTATATTTAACTTAGGGGGGTGTTAGGGTTAGGGTTAGACTTAGCTTTAGGGGTTAAAAAATGTATTAGAATAGCGGTGAGCTCCGATCGGCAGATTAGGGGTTAATACTTGAAGTTAGGTGTCAGCGATGTTAGGGAGGGCAGATTAGGGGTTAATACTATTTATTATAGGGTTATTGATGCGGAAGTGAGGCGGATTAGGGGTTAATAACTTTATTATAGTAGCGGTGCGGTCCGCTCGGCAGATTAGGGGTTAATAAGTGTAGGCAGGTGGAGGCGACGGTGAGGGGGGCAGATTATGGGTTAATAAATATAATATAGGGGTCGGCGGTGTTAGGCGCAGCAGATTAGGGGTACATAGCTATAATGTAGGTGGTAGCAGTGCACGGAGTGGCAGATTAGGGGTTAATAATAATATGCAGGGGTCAGCGATAGCGGGGGCGGCAGATTAGGGGTTAATAAATATAATATAGGGGTCGGCGGTGTTAGGGGCAGCAGATTAGGGGTTCATAGGGATAATGTAGGTGGCAGCGGCGTGCGGTCGGCAGATTAGGAGTTAAAAAAATTTAATAGAGTGGCGGCGATGTGGGGGGACCTCGGTTTAGGGGTACATAGGTAGTTTATGGGTGTTAGTGTACTTTAGATCACAGTAGTTAAGAGCTTTATAAACCGGCGTTAGCCCAGAAAGCTCTTAACTACTGACTTTTTTCTGCGGCTGGAGTCTTGTCGTTAGAATTCTAACGCTCACTTCAGCCAAGACTCTAAATACCGGCGTTAGAAAGATCCCATTGAAAAGATAGGATACGCAATTGACGTAAGGGGATCTGCGGTATGGAAAAGTCGCGGCTGCAAAGTGAGCGTTAGACCCTTTAATGACTGACTCTAAATACCAGCGGTAGCCCAAAACCAGCGTTAGGAGCCTCTAACGCTGGTTTTGACGGCTACCGCCCAACTCTAAATCTAGCCGTTAGTTTGTTACTCTTAGTATCATTAAAAAAAAGAGCATACCTAGGTACACTATTAGGAGTCAGCTGTTGTTTGTTGGCTGCACATATATGCCTTTTTTTTTTCATTTTTTCACCTGATATGTTGAGCTAGCTTCCAGTAGTGCATTGCTGCACTCCTGAGCCTACCAAGGTTTACTCTTCAACAAAGGATACACAAAAAAAAGCAAATTTAATAACAGAACTAAACTGGAAATTTGTTTAAATTCGCATAATCTGTCTGAATCATGAATTAAATTTTGAATTTATTGTCCTGTTAAACTGAGCTTCAGTGAGCATATCATTTTCATGGATAATGCTAAAAGTACTTTTGTATAGTACAGCAACACCATCTCTGGTTTTTGATAATGTCTAAGAAAGGACATTAAAGGTTAAAAAAATAAAATGCTCTAATGTGTTAGAGCACTTTATTATTCCAGTGTTGCACTTCTGGACACAACTGGTGAGCCAATGACAACATCTTATGTGTATAGCTACCTCTCACCAGCTAGCTCCCAGTAATGCATTGCTGCTATTGAGCAGTCTAGAAAGTAAAAGAAAAGAAGAGGGTGACTCCCAGTGCAGATCAATAAGTTCAAAAGGCACCCACTACTAGTTGCCAATTAAATGGATACGCACATAACAAAAAGCCCACTATAGTGCTAATGAAGCATGCTGGGTATATTGTAGTGGCCCAGCGCACATAAATACCAAGGCTGTATTCTGTTCCAATATCTGGTATACCGTGAATGAAGGACAGGAGACTCCAGTAAAAAATAATTGCTTTATGATCCAAAAAGTTAAAAACAATTCATAGATAAAAAATACAATGATATATAATCAGTAAAACACGCTACTGGTAGTGGGTGCCTTTTGACCTTATTGATCTGCACTATGAGTCGCCCTGTTCTTTTCTTTTACTTTCTAGACTGCAGAATATTACTACTTCAACTAAGAGGAGCTGCCCTTGCATTCATGCACAGTTAACTGGGACACTGCAGAGTTCCCAGACCACACACCTAGGCATTATCTCTGCCTTCTCAAATTGTGAGTACCATTCAATCATTCAATCAAATATTGGCTACACTAGGAGGTGCCCTTTCTCTCTTTATATATTGCTGCTATTGAACATACCTAGGTATGCTTTTCAACAAAAGATGCCAAAGGGAACAAAATACATTTGATAATAGAGAAGTAAATGAGTCTGTTAATATTTCATGTTGTATAGGAACCATGACACTTTAATTTTGACTTTCAAGACCCACCCTCAATATATAGGTATACTAACAAAGGCACTAGGGTTATGCTTCTGTTCTGAATGTCTTTAATATTAATTAGAAGTTTCCTAACCTCTGAAAGGATTTCTGTTGCTTTAACCCCTTTCCGCCCTTAGGGCGTTCTATGCCGTCCTAGCTGCACTGGGCTTTAGCGCCCATAGGACAGCATAGAAAGTCCAAGCCATTTGTCTGTACTGAAGCCATAGGCGCTTCCTGAATGGGATCATGGGCTTGAGGTAGTGCCTAGCATCATAGGCACTCTCCCATGACCACATCATTGAAATCACGCGATCGCATGAAAGATTTCAATTTTTTACTTATTTATTTACATCAGAAATGTGTTCCAATGTAGACAAATAAGTTCGGGCAGGAAGGGGTTAAATGGTTGCTTCTGATTCTTTGTTTTTTAGTAGTTTTTTTTTTTTTTTTAAATAATTTTCCAAGATGGCTGACACAGTGTTGTTGCTCAGGAAAACCTGCCTCCATATTTGTACAGGAAGGCTGTGTAAGTGCATATTCTTTGGCATGACTAAATAAGGGGAAACATGACTCACAATAACAGATCAGCATATCCTCGTGCTCCTATGTGGTTGTTGGTTCAGACTCTGTGGATTGAATAAATAATATTTATTACAATATTTTTAATATACATAATCAAACATTTTATGTATAATTTTAAGGGACAAGACAAAAATAAACTTTCATGATTCAAATAGGGCATGCAATTTTAAACAACTTTCCAATTTACTTTTATCAGCAAATTTGTTTTGTTCTCGTAAAAGCTAAACTTAGGTAGACTCAAACTGATTTCTAAACTGTTGAAGGTTGCCTCTTATCTCATGACATTTTTTGAGGGTTAGACACTGCTAGTTCATGTGTGCTGTATAAATAGCATTGTGCTCACTCCCGTGCAGTTATTTATGAGTCAGCACTGCTTCGCTAAAATGCAAGTCTGTCAAAAGATCTGAGGTAAGGGGGCAGTCTGCAGAGGCTTAGATACTGTACAAGGTAATCACAGAGGTAACAAGTGTATTAATATAATTATGTTGGTTATGCAAAGCTGGGGAAATGGGTAATAAAGGTATTATCTATCTTTTTAAACAATAAACATTTTCAAGTAGACTGTCCCTTTAAACTTTATGTTTAAAATATATTTAGCTCAGTGATAATTCTGGGAAAACACCCAAACTAGAAATGTTCTCTTTAGCTTTATTGTTCAACCACGCAAAACCACATGAGAATCAGAGAAACATTTGTTCCTGCAGTGTAGAATCTGTGAATGTTTTTGAAGATTTACAGAGAAAATGAAAAAAGAACAAAAAGTTAAAAAAAATGACTTTTTTATATAGTGTAAGTACAGTTAGCATATAGGTTGTTTTTTTGTTTTTTTTTAAATGTTGCGCGTAATTTTAAAATAATTTTCTTCCAACGGCTGTACAGTATTTGGTAATCTGTATCTTTTTTTTTTTTTTTCCAGTAGTAATTCGCTTTAAAGGGACATGATACCAAAATGTTGAAACACTTGAAAGTGCTGCAGCATAGCTGTAAAAAGCTGACTAGAAAATATCACCTGAACATCTCTATGTAAAAAAAGGAAGATATTTTACCTCATATTTTCTAAAGTATTCACACCCTACAGTAAAGAGAATTTAACCCCTTAACGACCAGCGCCATACCCTGTACGACGCTGCTGTCCTGGGCTTCCCTCTGATAAAAGTACATTGGAAATCTGTGTAATCAGTTATTCTTCAGCTGCTGTCCCGTGTTCTCATGAGATTTCATATAACTTGCTTAAACTGAATTGGAAAATAACATGACTGTATCTGATTCTGCACATACCAGATGCACACTCCCTAGCAAGTCCTGGGACAAGTATTCTGACTAGCTGCTTTAAGGGGCAGTGCAGAAATAGAGTTGCACCGGGCAGCGGTGGTGCCGATCGTTGGTGGTGTGGGAGGGTTAGGAGGGAGGCGGGTGGGCGACCCATCTAGGGTTGCCACCTCAGCCATGTTTTCCTGGACACTTATTAGTTACACATGCTGCAGGGTGTGCAGAGGGAAACATGAATTGCACTCCTGGACAACACACTAATAGTGATCCTAGACAGCACTATTCATGTTCCTCACTGCATACCCTGCAGCATGTGTAACTCATAAGTGTCCAGGAAAACATGGCCAAGGTGGTAACCCTAGACCCATTGCTGGAGGGGGCGGGAGTGGGTGTGAGCGGGTGGGACCACTACACTGCAGAAAAAAAAGCATAGAGCGGCAGGGAGTGGAAGGAGGATGGGGGAGGCGGGAGAGGGGGGGCCTATAGTGGAATGGGAATTAGAGGGTGGGTAATCTATCTGGGAGGGGATAGGGTAATGAGGGGGGGCAGCTACACTACAGAAAAAAGATTTTTTTTGTATTATTTATTAAAATAAAATGGCTAGATAACTGGGTACTGGCAGACAGCTGGCAGTACCTATGATGGTGGAAACTAATTAGAGGGGAGAGTTAAAGAGCTTTTTGGGAGGGATCAGGGACATGAGAAGGTAAGGGGGTAATGCTACACTGAATAAAATATTAATACTAAAAAAAAAACACAAAAAAAAAACACATCTAAAACTGAATATTGGCAGACTGTCTGCCAGTACTCAAGATAGGGTGACCAGTGGGGGTGGGGGAGGGAAGAGAGCTTTTTCAGAGGGATCAGGGAGGATCAGGGGTGGGAAGTGTCAGGTGGGAGGCTCATCTCTACACTAAAGCTAAGCTACCTAATTAACCCTTTCACTGCTGGGAAAAAATTAATGTGTGGTGTGCAGCATTGACACAGCCATATATGTCTATTTCTGAACAAAGGGGGTCCCAATCAAGCATTTACATTCATGATTGCACAAGCTGTTTGCAAATATTTTCAGTTAGAAACCTAAAGTTTGTGAATTTTTTCTTATTTGATTTAATTTGGCGGTGAAATGGTGGCATGAAATATATCAAAATGGGCCTAGATCAGGGGTCAGCAACATTGGCTCTCCACATGTTTTAGAACTACATTTCCCATAATGCTTAGGCAGCTTAAATACACTTAAAGGGACAATCTAGTCAAAATTAAACTTTCATTATTCAGATAGGGCTTGTAATTTTAATCAACTTTCCAATGTACTTTTATCATCAAATTTGCTTTGTTCTCTTGGTATTCTTATTTGAAACAAAACCTAGGTAGGCTCATATGCTAATTTCTAAGCCCTTGACGGCTGCCTCTTAGCAATGGTTTTTTTAATTCCTTTTCACAAGAGACTGTTAAGTTCATGTGGGTCATATAGATACACTGTGTTAATGCACAGGGAGTTATTTAAGAGTTGGCACAAGACAATACTTCAATGCAAGTCAATAGATAATAAACGGTGACAGTCATGTGGCCAGGGGGCTGGAAGAAGGTTCCTAGATACAAGGTAATCACAGAGGTAAAAAGTTTATTAATATAACTGTTTTAGTTATGCAAAACTGGGGAATGGGTAATAAAGGTATTATCTATCTTTTATAACAATTATATTGTAGAAGACTGTCCCAACTGGAGAGCCAAGGTTGCTGACCCCTCGCCTAGATCAATACTTTGGGTTGTCTACTAAAAAAAAAATATATATAGTTTTGATAGGTAAATAAAAAATAAAAAAACAAGGCTCTATTTCTGTTTAAATGTAGTGATGGCAAAAATGCTCTGGTCTTTTGGGGAAGTCATGGGGGCCGATTTACCAAGCAGTCAATCGGCCCCAATGCATCTGTTTCTGCGTGCCGGAAACAGGAGATAAGAAGTAGATATTGACACCCCCTGCTAGCGACCGATTGGCCGCAAAACTGCAGGGGGCGGCATTGCACAAGCAGTTCACCAGAACTGTTTGTGCAATGATAAATGCTGACAGCGTATGCTGCCCGGTCCTTAAGGGGTTAAAGGGACATTCTTTCATGATTTAGGTAGAACATACAATTCAAAACAACTTTCCAGTTTACTTCTATTATCAAATTTGCTTTATTCTCTTGGTATCATTTGTTAAAGAAGCAGCAATGCACTACTGGTTTCTAACTGAACACATGGGTGAGGCAATGACAATCGGTATATATATGCAGCCACCAATCAGCAGCTAGAACCTAGGTTCTTTGCTGCTCTTTAGCTTACCTAGATAAACCTTTCAGCAAAGGATAAGAAGATCATGAATGTCTAATTATGACTTTACTGTCCCTTAAAGCAGCCAGTCAGAATACTTGTCCCAGGACTTGCTAGGGAGTGTGCATCTGGTATGTGCCGATACAGTCATGTTATTTTCCAATTAAGTTTAAGCAAGTTATATGAAATCTCATGAGAACACGGGATGGAGGTCAACTTGCAGCTGAACAGCAGCTGAAGTATAACTGATTACGCAGCACTTACTCAGGTGAGCTGAAGACGTTTTCAGGCAAAATATCTTACTTTTTTACATTAAGATGCTCAGGTGATATTTTCTTGTCAGCTTTTGCTAGTTATGCTACATCACTTTCAAGTGATTTAGCATATAGGTATTATGTCCCTTTAATTAAAAAATGTTGTGATTCATTTGGAAACTATGTTCCTGCAATGTCTATATTTGATCTATATATTTTTTCTAATATAACTGGACATAATTAAAAAGGTGATTCATTTTAAATATGGAGAGACTCAACTTTTTTTTTTTTTCCCAGGCTTTCTACTTTCATACTAGTTTAAATGCCAGTGTTGTGGCTGTTGTTGAGGTTGTTGCTATTGGTCGAAAACAACAGCTCTCGTGTGGCTTCGGCATGATGACCTTGTTCAGCAACCAATCTGAGGAAGACTCACTTACTCAGAATAAAAG